>NW_020954042.1:632858-764415 GCF_900497805.2 Vombatus ursinus
AGAAAGAAAGAAAGAAAGAAAGAAAGAAAGAAAGAAAGAAAGAAAGAGAAAGAAAGAAAGGAAGGAAGGAAGGAAGGAAGGAAAATAAAGAGAGAGAAAGAGAAAGAAACAAAGAAACAAAGATAGTATTTGAGGACTGGGCATATGTTTACATTTTTTAAAGATAACTCTTCAGGAGTGGGGTATTGTCTAAATAGCTGACCTTGGAGTCAGAAATAACTACTTTCAGGTTGGTCTGTGTCTCGTGCTGCCTATATTACAGAGCAAGTTGATTATATGCTTAATGTCCCTGGAAATGGTCTCAGACTGAAGGAAACTTATTTGATAGTAAAGTTTCCTCACTGAAAGTTTGTTTTTCAAGGTGAGACCTATGATTTCATTGGTATAGGAAATCTCAGATAAGGAAATTCCCTTTCCCAGTGGAGCTAGGCAGTTGCTCCAAAACTTACAATTTGGGAAAAGTATCTGGGACATTGAGCAGTAAAATGTGTTAGAGGCCTAACTAAAAGATCCGCTCTCTATCAATTATGCAATCCTCCCCCCCATCCCCTTCACTCTCTCTAGAAAATACTCAATGCTTAATAATTGTTCTCTCTCTCTCTCTCTCTCTCTCTCTATATATATATATATATATACACACACATATATATAATATTATTAATTATATTATCACATTATAATATAATAGGGTATATATTATATGCACACATGTATATGTGTGTTATATACATGTCACATATATTTATATATCTGTCCATGTGTATGCATCATGTGTGTATATAAACACATGCATGTTATACATGCATGTACCCATACATTGCTTGTTTCCCTCATATTAGAATAAAACCCTTGATTTAAATGATATTTACATATATAAAGGGAAGGGGGAAAGTGACATAATTATAAATTTTGTCAAATGAATGCTGTTAGTTGAATGTACAATACAAATCCAAAGACATTTTCCCCTCTAATAACCAGGTCATTATCTCTGGGTTGGTACGTATCATGGAGAATACAAAATGAATAATTTTCATGAATTCCACATCTTTCGGTGGCTGGAGTGGTGAATGCTGAACACTCCCCAGAGTGTACATGCCCGTGAACATCCCAGGAAACATGCTGGCTCATGGGAGGTGGAAAAGGCTCATTTCCTACATAACTGGCTAGGCATGTGTCACTTAACTATTTGTTTATTTATTTGACCAAAAGACAAAGTTGCAATTTTTCATGAGTCAGAACTCCATAGATTGGTTGGGATATTTTTTCATATCCCAGCATAGCCTCAAAGGTTTTTGCATATTCATGAAGCAGAAAGCACAATGGGGAAATCAAGAGACCCAGGATGAAGTCCTTGTTTTGCCACTAACTACCTGTGTGATACTGTGCCTTAGCTTCCTTTTATGTAGAATGGAGGGAGGCGGGGAGAGGAGAGAGGTCAGTGGTTTCTAGCACTAATAATTACTCAAATTATGTCATTATGGTTTTTAGTGCTTCTTAAACTGTGGGTCATGACCCCAAATAGGGTCACAAAGTTTTTGACAACAGTAAAAGGTTTCTGAATGTGCAACAACCAAAAATTAATTAAAAATCAAACTCATAATGAATCTGAGGTGTTTGTGGCATCAGCCAACTTCACTGCAGCCTTGGTCCTGAACACAAAGCATGTGCACTTTGTGCTTCAAATGCCCTCAGGACGTGCAACAACAACTAACACTGTCAAAATGTGAAAAGGAGGTTTGAGACTGGAAAAAGTTTAAGAAGCCCTGGTTTAAATTACATGGCCCACCACAAGAGCGAGCTCACAAAATGCCTCTGTCCTGAAACCTCCTTTTCTGTCATTTTCAGAAATGACTGTCTTTATCATGATTAGAGGAAATATTATTATAAAATTGGCAAAGTGCAGACTCACCAGGACTATAGATGTGAAAAAGACAACAGTGGATGAATGTATGTCTTCCAGAGAGATTCATGTCAAGATCTAAGCATTCAAGTATATTGTTTTTTCATTTCAGGAATATTTTTGTTAGTTATTTGACTCTTGAAACTTTATTTGCTTCTCTGTGGATTAAGAAACTGAAATTATTTTCTGCTCAAATAATCTTAGAGATTTTTCTTCTAGATTTTGGAGTAGATTTTTAAACCTACAAAAGAAATATCATAAGGATAATTTTCTCAGAATACAAATTTATTTATAAGATTATGATACCATTATGGATCATGAACAAAATGCTGCCAGCTACATCTACTGAAATTGACTTCATTGTTGCTATGAAAATTTGATGATATGATTTGGCTTAAAAACAGAAAGTTTTCTTGCAGAACCTCCTCCTTGTCCAAAATGGGTTAATTTTCATTTATTAGCCATTTTTCTGAACTTTCTTCACTCAAGGATATTCTAGCCCTTTTTAATAGAATTAGTTTTAACTAATTCTATTCCTGGTAGTTTGGCATTTCATTAACAACTTATTATCATGTTATATATATATATACTGAATGACAGTGTTTAAAAGTAAAAGCATTAAGTTTCAAAGCCATGCTACCATAGAGTACCTTTCCCTAGAATAGAGGCAAAAGGGCATAGTCAAAAGAAAAGTAGGTTTTAAGAAACAAGATCTAAGGTCATCTCCTGGCTCTACGGCTCTCAGTTTCTCCATCCATCAAATGAAACATTGGACCATATGATCTCCAGGGTATTTTCCTCTAATTACTTTACTAGAATTATAAATTTTCAGTGTTGGAAGAGAAGTCAGTGGCAATATGGTCCAACAAATATATGGAAGATCAAACTTTTTCGCAACACAATTTCCAATTTGTCAATCACCTTTCACCTAAAGACCTTCACTGAGGGCCTGGGAGGGGCATCTGCTATTTCCTGGGGAAACCTGGTGCATTTCTTTTTTGCATAAACCGTGGTTAGGAAGTTTGTCCTTATTTCAAATCTAAATATGCTTCTACAACTTTCAACCCATACTCCTAGTTCTGACCTCAGGGACATATATGTATATTTATATGTGTGTGTGGATGTGTGTGTGTGTGTGTGTGTGTGTATATATATATACATATATATATATATATACACACATATGTGTGTGTATGTATGTATGTATGTATGTACGTTTAGCAGCCCTTCAAACATTTGAAGGCAGCTACAGATTCATGCGCAAACATCATCCCAGTCTTTTCTTCTCTAGGCTAAACATCCCCAGTTCTCTCAAATGTCCATGAACGCCCACGCATGAACTAAACATGTAATCAGTTATACGTAGAGAAGAAGAAAGCCAGGAACAAACTCACCCTCACATATCCATCTTTGTTTCATTGTTATTGTTGTTGTTTTTTGTAATTTTTCAAATTAGACTGGTTTAATGGTGAGTCAAAATGAAGGACCTATCCCGAGTTCCACGCCATTAAACTGATGGCAATATAAACATAAGCACTCTGATAAAACCAAATGACCAAGTATTTACCACATGAATATTCACATTCATTGCAAATCAATCTTCTTGCAACAATGTTTGTTTCCTGAGCCTTGAAGATGATGGACTTTCCTATAAGAACAGGCAACACTTGAAGTGAGAGAAGATATGGCATATGAGGCCAATGTCGAGTCACCTTTGAAGTACAACTAAAATTTGAATGAGCATGGGATATAGAAACATACCTTAAGTATAGCCGTTATAAGGTCAATACCGTGTTCCCTCTACTTTCTACCTTATCAGACTTTAGAAAATAATAATAAAATACTGGTAAGGCTGCTGTTTGTTTCACAGCCCAGCCATTGCTTCTCTCTGCTGCCTGTTCGTACACAGAGAGTTCGAGGCATCCCTGAGCAATGCTAATTAACACCATGTTTCCTGGGACACTGATCTACCATGCAAGATAGCTACTCAAAGGCAGCCCCCAACAGCCAAGTCTAGGAGGGAAAACATGTAAGGGGAGAAAAAAGAAGCCACATAAGTGACAAGAAGTTGAGGTTTGAAGCTTCTAGGAATCACAGAAGTTAAGGTAAAAGTAATTGTAATGATTTTCCAGATTGCCTGAGTCATTATTACCATTAAACACACTATACCTAGGTTAATTTTTGACTTAGTTGTGCCTGAAGATAGGGGGCTGAATTAGGTAAATTGCTATAGTCCTATCCCACCTCAGGAGTCTGCAGAGGAAATTATGGGTCATTGATACTTCAAACTTAATCAAAAGAAATGAGTTAGCAACATAAAATACATGTTGTTATACCTAAGTCTTCGACATTAGTGATAACAAAGTTTACATTTGTAGTGATTTTATTTTCCTTTAATTTCTGACTATTTAGAGGAGGAGTTCTTAATTTTTTTTTTCTTATGGAGTCCTTTGGTATTCTGATAAAGTCTATGGACCCCCTTCTCAAAATAATCCCTTTAAATAAAATATGTAAGATTACAAAAGGAGTAACAGTAATGCCATTTATATAATTTATTAATGTTTGCAAAGTACTTTACAAATATTATCTCATTTTATCTTCACGAAAGTCCTGAGATGTAAGTGCTATTACTCTCCTCATTTTACAAATGAGAAAACTGAGTCAGACAGAAGTTAATGACTTGCTCTCACTAGTAAGTGCCCGTGGCTGGATTTGAACTCAGATCTTCCTGACCCCAGGGCCAACACTATCTGGCACACCATTATTATATTAAAAAACAGTTATCAACAAAAAATGTTTTTCAGTTCATGGATCCCTGGTTAAGATTTCCTGACAGAGAAAGACCTAGAAACTCAGGTGCATCGACATTTCAAGGCACTCTAAAATGAGAACCACCTCACCAAGAGTTTTCTGAGGGCTCCTTTGACATCCTTGTTCCTCAGAGTATAGATTAGTGGATTTACAGCAGGGCTCACGGTGGTATACAGCACAGCCACAGCCTTCCCTTTTTCAGGAGAATAGCTGGCACTTGGACTTATATAAGCACAAAATACAGCAAAATGGTACATGGTGACCACCATGAGTTGGGAGGAACAGGAAGAGAAGGCCCTCTTCTTCCCCTCTTCAGACCAGATCTTCAAGATGTTGGCAATGATAAAACCACAGCACATTATGGTCAGAAAGAAATTGGTACCACCCAAGAGGAGATCTGTCACAAGGGTCATAAGCTCATTCACCTATTGAGGAGCAAGAGGGTGGCAGGATTGGGGGGATCTCACAGAAAAAGTGATCAGTGACATTAGGACCACAGAAAGACAATTGTACCAGCATTGCTGTGTGCATTCCAGAATCCAGCCCACCCATAATCCATAGCCCAGTCACCCAACACCCCACATCTTCTTATTCATCAGAGTGCTACAATGCAGGGGCCGGCAAATAGCCACATACCTATCATAAGCCATAGCTGTGAAAAGAAGGGGCTCAGAACCCAAAGTCCAAGAGAAGATGTACACCTGGGTCATGCACCCAACAAAGGAGATGGCTTTCTTCTCCTCCACCAGGTTCTCCAACAACTTGGGCACCACTTTACTTGTGCTAATGATATCTAACAAGGCCAAGTTGATCAGGAAAAAGTATGTGGGCAACATGAAGATCTGAAGTGACCCAAACTCAAGCAATGATGAGGGAGTTGCCAATTAGAGACAGGGCATAAAAGAACAAGAAGAGACAAAAGAAGAAATTTCAAGGTGAGGGTTTCCTGGAAAGCCCTGTTGGATGAATTTAGTGACCAATGTCTGGTTATTAAGAGCAATAGGTTTGGAGGATTGATTAGTCCAAAGGGCTGTGGGATTGATTAGCTCAAAGTGACCAGATGCCCACTACTGACTGTTGTGTCTTTGATGTGTCACTGATGGGTGCACTGAGCACTTGTGGACAGCAAACAAAGCCTGAGAAGGGAAAACAATGATTTTTATTGCCTAATTTTAACCAAAACTCTGTGACAAGACAATATTCACTGTGGACGGAAATGAAGGAGTGCAATTACAGTGCAGAAACTAGACATCGAAATACTTAGTTTGGTAAGGGTGAGGCATGGGTAATATCAGGGACATGCATGTGATTTCTTTGTGTTTTTTTTTATTTTATTTTCCTCTTCAATTAACAAGCATTTTAATGATGTTTAATGTTCCCACTCCCAATTTAAAAGAAAAAAAAACCCTTATAACTTATGCTATTGAGTTATCATTGTCGTAGACTAGTGGGGTCCAAAAACAGCTCCTCAACTCTAAGTTACACAGAAGATTAGATAATCCTTGAGCTAAGGACTGTGACAGGGAAGGGCATGTGGGGTCATACAATACCAAGGAAAGAAGAAGCAGGTCCTCACAGCCTCAGGGGTGACCTCTTCTGGGTCTTCTGATTCTGCCTAACAATCTCACTTCATTTGCATCCCAGGCTTCATGCCAGTATAGGAAAGTCAGTGATCTGAGGTATCTGAACACAGAGACAATGACCAGCAATGAATAGGAGCCTTCTGTGGATTCATACAATAAAACATTAGCAACACCTCTCACTTGACCTCCAGTCAAGTGAGGTATTTGTATCTCCAACTACCTATTAGACATTTCTATCAGGATCTCCCTTAAATAGCTTAAAATCAACATGTCAAAAATTGAACTCATTCTTTTGGCCTCCAAACCTTCTCCCTTCTGAACTTCCTTATTACTATTAAGGTCAATCCCTTCCTCCCAGTGACCCAGGCTTGCACCGCACCATAGGTGTCCTCCTTGACTTTTCATTCTCTCGTTCCCCTATATTCAATCTGTTGCCAAGTCCTACTAATTTTACCTTCATAACATCTTGCTACAGGCCTCCTTCTCTCCCTTAACACTGTGATTACCCTGTTGCAGGCCTTCATCATTTCATGCCTAGACTATTTCAATAGCCTGCTATTACTCTCCCTGCTTCAATCTCTCCATACTCTAGTTCACCCTCCACTCAAATGTCAAATTAGTCTTCCTAATTGACCATGTCACCTTCCACCTCATAAAACAAACTTCTATGTTTCCCCACTAGAATCAGATATAACACCTTCTGGCACTCAAAGCCCTTTACAATCTTCACCCCTTTAACTTTCCAGTCTTCTTACATACTTTACTCTCTCATAACTTCCACATACTCTGTGATCTAGTGACACTAACCTCCATGCAGTTCTTCTCACAAAACTCTCCATTTCCAGACTTTGAATATTTTCTCTGTTTGTCTTCAAGGCCTGGAATGTTCTTCCTCCTCATTGCCACCTTCTTTCTTTCTTGGCTTCCATCAAGTCACAGGTAAAATCCAATCTTCCACAAAAAGCCTTTCCTGATCCATTTTAATGCTAGTTCTTGCCTTATGAGATTATCTCCAATATATCCTGTCTATATCTTGTTGCTATAGGGTTGTTTGCATGTTTTCTCCCCAATTAGACTTTGAGCTCCTTGAATCAAGCAGGAAGATGAGGAGGAAGGAAAGTCTACAAAGATACTTAGAGTCTGGATATGGAGTAGCATGACAGGAACACAAGGAGGCCTGCTGTACTGGATCACAGAGTATATAGGAACTGGGGCGGAGAGAAGAGAGGTGTAGGAAGACTAGAAAGGTAGGAGACAGTCTGCTTGGAAAGAGCTTTGAATGCCAAATAGAGAATTTCATATTTGATTCTAGAGGTGAAAAGGACACAACTAGAGTTTATTTCTGGTGCTAGTGACGTGGTCAAATATTCACTTTAGGAAATAATTTGTCATATAAGTAGAGGGCAGGCTGGAGTAAGGAGACACTTGAGGCAGGGGCCAACATTTCAATGTAATCAGTTTCCTTTGAAATCCTTACATAACAGTCCACAAGAAACCAGACAGGATGCATATAAGTCACATCCCACACTACCTCCAATTCCCCTTAATTGTTTCTCTGTGAAAGATCTTTTTAATGTAATTTCCCCAAAGATTCATTTATAGTGAGAGCTATGTATATTTAACAGTCTTTCAGTTATGATTATACATGAATCATCTTTAAGACAGGAAGATAAATATCTACTGCCCGAATGTTGGAATGGAAAGAGATTTAGGAACTGAAGTGGGCTTATATCCAGCCTCCCAGAAAACCAATTGTTCCTGTCACCACTATTTCTGAGCCATCTAGCTTAACCTAAGCACAAAGATTTAGAGCAAGAGGGGGGAACCTGCCACCTCAAGGCCACCTGTGACCCTCTAGGTCCTCAACTGGGCCTTTTGACTGAATCCTTCTGAAGTTTTGATTCAGTCGAAGGGCCACACTTGAGGTCCTAGAGGGCTACATGTGGCCTCAAGGCTGTAGGTTCCAAAACCCTGGTTTAAAGTATCTGGCACATAGTAGACATTTCAAAAAATACTTGTTAATTAATTGGGAGGATCCTTGATTACAGCAACTACAAGTAGGATCATAGAATGTAGTTGCAAAAGCTCTTAGAACTCTTCCAATCCAACTCCTTCAATTTACAAATAAGGAAACTGAGGGATGGAACAGGTAAATAACTTGCCAGAGATCACACAACTAGGTGTCAGTGATTAGATATGTGTGTATATGTGTGCATACACACATGTATGTATGTATGTATTCATACATATTTCTATACACAGAGAAGCAGAGGCTGATGCTTAAGACTATTGCTCGTAAAATAGGAGAGAATGTTCAAAATATTCATAATTATGAGGTAAGAAAGGACCAGCCTTGGAGTCAGACAGACCTTCCCCATACCCAAAACAGCTCTTTAAGCCAATTATTTACAGAGGGGTTTCTTGTCTTCATTGATAGAGGTATTAGAGTATTCCCACACCCATAAAATCTTAGGTCTAAAACAAAAAAAAATTAATTAGCAAGGATTGCTAAGAATTTAATTAAGATGATATTTCATTAGCTGGGGGAAGGGGGAGGAGAGAGAACTAATTTAAAAACTAATATAAAGCAATGAATATTAGAATTTAAAATTATTATAGAAGTCATCTTCTTTCAAATGCCACATTTTGGAGATAGAAAACTGAAGTCCAGGTCATGGGATCATACATTTAGAGATAGAAGTGACTTTAGAGCTCCGTTCCAATACTATACATCTGCATATGAGGAAATTGAGGCCCAGAGATGTTGTAACTTCTCCAGGTTACATGGATATTCAGGTGGCAGAACCAGGATAAGAAGCCAGACTATTGCTCTCTCTACCACTTTCTGTCTACCTCATAGCATCCTCTTGCCAACATCTTTTTTTTTTTTTGAGTAAATGCCATAAAACCTAATAGCCATGAGGTTGGTGCTCACCTGGAACTCTTCCATCAATACTGTCAAATGGAGGCAGTTCTGTTGCAGTCTCCTAGATGTTAACCTTGAGCCTTGCCTTTAGAAAAGTTGGGAGATGGGGAATTATTTTAGACTATTCAGGACCAAGGACATGTAAATATACGATAATGCTAAGAACTCTGACCAACTGCAGGGCAATTCTTGAGAAAGGAAAGAATGAAGTAGCTTTTAAGAAAATAGCAGTGCCTGAAGCAGATAGATTCACACTGGCCACAAGGGATTCTCCTAATCAGGTTTCTGTGGGAAGGACTCTGAAGGGGCAATTAGCTGATGGTGATGATGTTGTGACTACTGTTGGGGTATAAACTCAATTGTAGGTCAGGCCTTCAGGAGAATAATTCACTCTTACAACTTTAGCACAGGAAAAATTATTAGAGATTCTCTAGCTTTCACTCATTTTACAGATAAGGAGACTGAAATACAGTGAGTAAAAGTAAGTTGAACAAGATCATGGAGTAAATCAGTTGCCCAGATTGGTTCCAGTCAACCTCCTGTTTGGGACCCCCTTGAGGCACCAACAGCTCTATGTCCCTTGCCTGCAGGAAGCAGTTTCAGAAGCCAAGAGCTTTGCCCCCTATCCCAAAAGATTTTGGGTCCTATTTGTTTGAGAGGGGAATCAGGAGGATGAGATATAGATCCCAAAAAGGAAAAACCCTGGACTTTCCCAGGTGGCCAAATCTCTGGCATTTGCCTGAGGTTATCATGCCATCAACTGGTCTTTCACTGAGGCTACACCCAATCTCCCAATTCTGTTACCCTTAACCTAGTTTAGCCCTCCATTGTCTTAACTCCCTAAAGCCCCAGGTCACTTCCCACCCTTAATCCTATCTAGGTTCCATTCTCCCTTGGTCACCTGGTTCTGGTCCCTGGAGTTCTATGACCCCATAGACTATTTGGCCACTCCTAGATCACTGCCATAGTCTTTCTGCATATAAAATTCTTCTTGTCTCCATTAAAATATTTAGATTCTTATAATCTAGCCAATAGCTCACTAACATACAGATTCCTTAAGAATCTATCCAATATGAGAGATGTTCTAATAAATCTTGTCTATGGTTGGGAAAAAAAAAGCAAAAGAAAGGTCAACTGTGAAAGACTTACCTACTCTGATAAAGACAATGATCTTAAACAGAGATGGGGAACCTATGGCCTTGAGGCCACATGTGGCCTTCTAGGCCCTTGGGTGTGACCGTTGGACTAAGTTCAAGTTTTACAGAACAAATCTTTTTATTAGAGGGATTTATTCTGTGAAGTTTGGATTGTCAAAGGGCCACACTAAGGACCTAGAGGGCTATATGTGGCCTCAAGGCTGTAGGTTCCCCACTGCTGATCTAAAACAATTCCAAAGCATGCATGGTGAAAAATGCTATCCAACTACAGAGAGAAGTGATGAGATCTGAGTGCAAATTGAGGCAAACTTTATTTTACTTTATTTTTTTTGTGGATATATAGGTTCTTTTTAATAACGTAGCTAATAAGGAAATTTGTTTTGCATGACATCACTTGTATAATTTATATCAAATTGCTTGCTTTTTCAAGGAGGTACAAAGAGAGAAAGAAAGGGAGAGAGTTTGGAACTCAGATTTTGTAAAAATAAATGGGAAAAATGTTTGAATATAAATAAAAAAATTTAAGGAAATACATTTTTTAAAAAAATTAGGAAGGAGATAATGCTTTCAGCTGAAGGGGATCAGGGAAGATGTTTAGGGGACAATGGCATCTGAGTTCAGCCTGAGTTGAGAAAGGAAAGAGGAATGTAGAAAACCAGAGATGATGAGGAAATGGATTTCAGGCATTTGAAATTATCTGTATAAATTTATGGAAATAGAGTAACCATAGAATTAGAGTTGAAACACATCATAGACTCATTAATTTATACCTGAAAAACCTCAGAGATCATCTAGTCCAAGACTGTCATTTTATAGCTGAGAAAACTGAGATTCAAGGAGATGAAGGGATTTGCTTAAAGTCACACAAGTATTAAGTAGAAGAGTTAGGAATTGAATGCTTATATTTTGGCCCCAAATCCAGAACTTTTTGCCCAGCTATTCATCAAGTGTAAAGATAATAACTAATATTGGTATAGTTCTTTCAGATTTAAAAGGCACTTTACATACCTATTATCTCACAATCTTCACAATGATCCTGTGAGAAAAGCAATATTATTTTCCCCATTTGAGATACAGGCATACTCAAATTGACAGAACTTGGATGAATTATCTGGGTTCACATAGCTAATAGATGTCTGAGGTAGGAATCAAACTCAGGCTTTCCTGACTCCAAGTCCAATGGTCTCTCCATTTCCTTTTAAGGCAAACCAGCAGCATAGATTGGATGGAAAATATAATGTGCATAAAGGAATAATGTTAAACATGGATAAAAGCTTGTGGTTTTACATAATGAGATTGGAAAGAACCTTAAGCTTGAAGGTAAAATATATTGTTTTCTCTTTTACCATTTGTCATAAGGCTCTTTTAAAACTTTTTGGTAGGAAAATGAGTTGCAAACAAGAGTAACTTATTCAGCAAAGTTGAGTATAATCTTGAATGAGGGAAAAAAATGGACATTTAATAAACTGAAAGACATCAGGTATTTGTGACAAAGAAGCCAGAACTCAGTAGAAAATTCAATATAAAAGATCCAGAAGAAATAGAAGGAATTATCAAAACTATCTGGTACTAAGAAATAGAAAGGTAGATGAATGGAACAGAGTAGACATACAATTTACAACAGCAAATAAGTATAGCAACTTTGTATTCAACAAGTGTAAAGACTTATTTTGGCAGGTAAGTATTCATTATTTGGTAAAAAAAAAAAAAAAGGTTAGGAAAACTGGAAAGCAGTCTGGCAGAAATTGGGTATAGACCAGTATGTTGTTGCATCATTACCTAAGATCAAAATGTACACATGCCCTAGATATAAAGAGAGATGTTACAAGAAAATTTAAAGAATGTGGAATATATTATTCATCAGAATTATGGATTGGCTAACAATTTACAAAGAAAGAAGAGATAGAAGGTGAAATGTAAAATGGACAATTTTGATTATGTTAATTTTTGTTGGTAAATAAGATTTTCTATTTTCCAATTACATGTAAAGACAATTTTGAACATTCTTTTTTTACAAGATTTTGAGTTCCATATTTTACTCCCTCCAGCTCTCCCCTTTTCCCTTCTCAAGATGGCAAGCAACCTGATAAAGGTTATGCATGTGTAATCACGTAAAACATAATTCCACATTAGCTATTTGTGAAAAACAAAACAGAATAAAAGAAAAAAATATGAAAACATTAAAAATAATATGCTTCAATCTGCATTCAGATTCTATAAGTTCTTTCTCTGGATGTGGATAACATTTTTGATCATAAGTCTTCTGGAATTGTCTTCAATCATTGTAAAGCTGACAAGAGGTAAGTCTATCAATGTTGGTCATCACACAATATTGTCGTTACTGTGTCCAATGTTCTCTTGCTTCTGCTCACTTCACATAGTATCAGTTCATGTAAGTCTTTCCAGGTTTTTCTGAAATCCACCTGCTCATCATTTCTTATACCACAATAGTATTCCATTATATTCATATATCACAACTAGTCCAGCCATTCCCCAATTGATGGGCATCCCTTCCATTTCCAATTCCATGCCACCTCAAAAAAGAGCTATTATGAAATTTTTTGTATATGTAGGTCCATTTCCCCTTATTATCATTTCTTTGAGATACAAACCTAGTAGTGGTATTCCTGGAAAAAAGGGTATATACGGTTTGGTTGCCCTTTGGGCATAGCTCAAAATTAGTCTCCAGAATAGTTGGATCCTTTCACAATTTCACCAACAATGAATTAGTGTCACAATTTTCCCAAATTTTCTCCAACATTCATCATTTTCCTTGTATGTCATATTAGCCAATCTGATATGTGTAAGGTAGTACCTCGAAGGTGTTTTAATTTCCATTTCTATTTCACATGACAATAGATAACTTTGATTTCTTTACCTGAAAATTGCCTATTCATATCTTTTGACAATTTGTCAATTGGGGAATGACTTGAAATTTCAAAATTGTTCATTAAAATTAATTACATTCTTTTAAAATTAATTAAAACTTAAAGTTGTTTCCCAGTTTTCTGCTTTCCTTCTAATCTTGGTTATATCCATTTTGTTTGTGCAAAACTTTTTCAATTTAATACAATCAAAATTATACATTTTGTATTTTTAATGTTCTCTATCTCTTGTCTGGTCATAAATTCTTCCCTTCTGCCTAGATCTGACAGGTAAATTATTCCTTGTTCTCCTAATTTGCTTATAGTGTCATCTTTCATGGCTAAATCATGAAGCCATATTGAACTTATCTTGGTATACCAGGAGGGAGGTGGTTCTATACCTATTTGCTGCCATGCTATTGTCCAGTTTTCCTAGCAGTTTTTGTCATATGGTGAGTTCTGATCCCAGAAGCTGGAGTCTTTGGGTTCATCAAACAGTAGATTACTATAGTTATTTGCTACTATGCCTTGAATAGCTCATCTATTTCACTCATCTACCACTCTATTTCTTAGCCAGTACCAAATAGTTTTGTTGATTGACACATCGTATAATAGAGTTTTAGATCTGATACAGCTAGGCCACATTCCTTTGCGTATTTTTCATTAATTTCCTTCATATTCTGGACCTTTTGTTTTTCCAGATGAATTTTGTTCAATATGCTTTTGGTAGTTTCATTCCTATGGAACTGAATAAGTAATTAATTTAGATAGAATTGTCATTTTTATTATATTAGCTCAGCCCACTCATGAGCAATTGATATTTTTCCAGTTGTTTAGATCTAACTTTATTTGTGTGAAAAGGTTTTGTAATTGTGTCCACATAGTTCCTGGATTTGTCTTGGCAGGTAGACTCCCCAATATTTTATATAGTCTACAGTAACTTTAAATGGAATTTCTCTTTCTATCTCTCACTGCTGGGCTTAGTTGGTAATCAACAGAAATTCTTATAATTTATGTAGATATGTTTTATATCCTGTACATTTGCTAAAGTCATTACTTTTTTCAAGTAGTTGTTTAGTTGATTCTCTTTGATTCTCTTAAGTATATCATATCATCTGGAAAGAGTAATAGTTTTCTTTCCTTGCTGCCTATTCTAATTGCTTCCATTTCTTTTTTTTTACCTTATTGGTAAAGTTAACATTTGTAGTATAATATTGAATAATATTGGTAGTAACGGGCATCTTTGTTTCACCCCTCATCTTATTTGGAGTGCTTCTAGCTTATCCCCATGATAAGCATGATAACATGTTTATAATATTAAAGAAAGCTCCATTTATTCCTATGGTATCTAGTGTTTTTGATAGCGATTGGTGCTGTAGTTTGTCAAAAACATTTACTACATCTATTGAGATAGGCATATGATTTCTGTTAGTTTTGTTATTGATATGGTCAATAATGCTGATAGTTTTCCTAGCATTGAAACAGGTCCCAGATGAGGAAATTCCCTTTACCAATACAGGTCAGCAACTTCATTGCAACATCAAGAGTTTCCATCTTAGGACATGCAAAGGTGAATTGACTTATTCAAGAACACACAGACAACATGTCTCAGAGCAAAACTTGACCCCAGGTCTTCCTACCTTGAGGTGTACACTCTCAGTTTCTTGACAGTGCACAATCAGTTTTTTGGAGAAGAATTTAGAGATCCTTGAAGGATAAATCTTCTATCCAGGATGCAAGGAAAGTTGTACAGAAATGTAAATGCAATCTTGCCTTGAAGCACTAATTTTTTGGAAATTGACTATCTGGAAAATTCCTCTATTAATATGGAGTGGCTGAGAATAATTTCATTGCTTGGCTTTACTTGACTAATTACTTTGCTAGTATATCTCAATTAAATACTTTTCTATTTAATTGGTGTTTCTTGCCTGGTCTTTTGGTAAATTATGTACTACAAGTCATATATTATCTTATAATCATTCATTTGCTGTTTCTCACCTAGTCTTTTGGGAAATTATGTACTAGATTGGGCTCAAGTTATATTTTTGTCTTTATATTGAATCTATATCTTTACATTGAATGCTAATATTTGGAAATTCCAATGTGAATAGAGCATCTACACTGTAAAAGAAAAATGGTCAGAAGAATATGGATCATTTTAGAAGCTTATACTTTGAATTTGTTTAGCCAATTACTATTTAAAATCATTAACAATGTATTTTATTGCTAATTGTTATTATTTTTTCAGGTAATAGTTATTTTCTTACTTTCCTCTCACTCTACCCACTAGTAAAGAAAACAAAATTCATGAGTGAATCCACAAATTCAAGGAATAAAAATTTCTCCACTTTCCATGTACAAAATTGTGTGTCTTATTCAGTCTATTCAGTTTGCCCACTCTTTGTTGGGTGGTAGATAGCATTCTTCATCATCAGTCTTCTAAAATCATGGCTGGTCATCGCATTCATCAGAGTTCTTATGTCTTTGAAAGTTGGTTTCTCACAATGTTGTTATTCTAGAAATTGTTTTACTCATTCTGCATCACTTCATTCAAGTCTTTTGCAGCTTCTTTCAAACCACACCTGTTGTCATTTTTTATGGAACCAGGGTATTTCATCACATGCATATGCCACCATTTCTTTAGCCTTTTTCTAGTTGATGTTTACTGCTTTAGTTCCCAGTTCTTTACCACCATCAAAAGTACTGCTGTAAATAGTTTTATGCATATAAGTTTTTTTCCTCCTTTTTATCTTTTTGAAGGATACGTTTACTACTGGTATGGTTGGGTCAAAACCTATGCAGTTTAAAGACTTTGGAATCATAGTTCTAAATTGCATTCCAGAATGGCTGAATCAATGCATAGCTCCATCAACAGTATACTAATGTGTTTATTTTCCCACAGCTATTCCTTTTCTTTATTTCTAATTTAATGATGGTTAGTAATCACTATGCTACAAATAAAATACAAAAATCTTTGCCCTAAAGGCAAAGCTTACATTCCATTAAGGAGAAAACATATACATAAATAAATGTAATACAATGAGAAGAAATCCAGAAAAAGTACTTTGAAGAAAAATTAGGAGTAGTACCAGATTTCAAACTATATTACAAAATAATATTACTAAGTAAATTAGGAAAGAATGGGCAAAAGCACCTGTTAGATATATGGAAAAGGGAAGAGTGCATGACCAAACAAGTGATAGAGAAGGTCATGGGAAGTATAATGGATAATTTTGATTTAATGAAATTTAAAGGTTTTTGGACAAATAAAACTAATGCAGCAAAAATTAGAAGGAAATATGAAAAGTGCGGAAAATTTATAGGAAGATTCTCTGATAAGGGACTCATTTCTCAAATATATTAGAAATTGGGCCAAAATTATTAAAAAAACAAGAATCATTCCCTCATCAATAAGTGGTCAAATGATATGAAGAATCAGTTTTCAGAAAAAGAAATCAAACCTATTAAAGTCACATTTTACAAAAATGCTCTATATACCTACTGATTAGAGAAAAACAAAGTAAAACAACTCTGAGATACCACCTCACACTTATCAAATTGTCTAAAATGACCTAAAAGGAAAGAAACAATTTCTGTTGGGTGTATGAAAAAATTGGGACACTAATGCATTGTTGGTGGAGTTGTGAAATAGTCCAACTATTCTGGAGAAGAATTTGGAAGTATGCCCCCCTCCCAAGCTATAAAACTGTGCATACCCTTTGACCCAGCAATACCACTACTAGGTCTATATCACAAAGAGATCAAAGAAAAGGGAAAAATACTTTTATATACAAAAATATTTATAAAACCTCTTAGTGGTGGCAAAGATTTGGAAATTGAAGGAATGTCCATGAATTGGGGAATGACAAGAAAATTTGTGGTATGTCATTATGACAGAATACTATTTTATTAAAAGAAATGACAAGCACGTTGGTTTTAGAAAACCCTGGAATGACCTATATGAACAGATGCAAAGGCAAGTAAGCAGAACCAAGAGAACATATTACACAATAACAGAGATATTGTAAGAAAGACCAATTGTGAAAGACAGCTACTCTGATCAAGACAATGATCTAAAACAGGAGTGGGGAACCTACAGCTTTGAGGCCTTCTAGTTACTTTGGTTTGTTCTTTTGACTGAGTTCAAGTTTTTCAGAATAAATCATTTTATTAGAGAGATTTGTTCTGTGAAGTTTGGATTGTCAAAGGGCCACATTTGAGGACCTAGAGGACTATGTGTGGCCTCAAGGCAGCAGGTTCCCCACCCCTGATCTAAAAGAATTCCAAAGTACCCATGGTGAAAAATGCTATCCACCTACAGAGAAAGCTGATGAGCTCTGAGGGCAAATTGAGGCAAACTTGGTTTTACTCTTTTTTAATGCATATGTATGTTCTCCTTTATAACATGGCTAATAAGGAAATATGTTTTGCATGACTTTACTTGTATAATTTATATCAAATTGCTTGCTTTCTGAAGGAGGGGGAAAAGGAGAAAGAGAGGGAGAGAATTTGGAACTCAGATTTTTGAAAAACAAATGTGGAAAATGTTTGCATATAATTAAGCAAAATTTAAGGAAATATATTTTTTAAAAATTGGGAGAGAACAATTTCAGCTTAAAGGGATCAGTGAAGATGTTTACGTGATGACATCTGAGTTCAGCCTGAATTGAGACAGGAAAGAGGAATTTAGAAAACCAGAGATGATGAGGAAATGAATTTCAGGAATTTGGAACTATCTGTATAAATTTATGGAAATAGAGTAACCATAGACTTAGAGTTGAAAGACATCATAGACTCATGAATTTTTACCTGAAAAACCTCAGAGATCATCTAGTCGAAGAATCTCTATTTATAACTGAGAAAACCGAGAATCAGGGAGATGAAAAGATTTGCTAAAAGTCACACAAGTATTAAGTAGAAGACTGGGATTTGAATCCTAATATTTTGACTCCAAATCCAATACTTTTTACCCAGCTATTCACCAAGTGTAAAGATAATAACCAATACTGGTATAGCTCTTGTAGATTTAAAAGGCACTTTACATACCTATTATCTCACAATCTTCACAATGATCCTGTGAGAAAGGCAATATTATTATCCCTATTTTAGATATGGGCATACCAAAATAGACAGAAGTGGGGTGAATTGTCTGGGGTCACATAGCTAAGAGATATCTGAGGTAGGATTCAAACTCAGGCTTTCGTGACTGCAAGTCCAATGGTCTCTCCATCTGCATTCAAGGCAAACAAGCAGCATAGTTTGGCTGGAAAATGTAATGTGCATAAAGGAATAATGTAAAACATGGATAAAAACATGTGGTTTTAGATAATGAGATTGGAAAGAACCTTAAACTTGAAGGTAAAATACATTGTTTTCTCCTTTTCCATTTGTCAAAAGGATCTTCTAATACTTTTTGGTAGGAAAAAGGCATGATTAAAACCTTTACTTTAGGAGAGTTACGTATGAAGACCAGATTGCATAGAAGAAGAGAGCAAGACATTAGAGGCGAATAGAGTAATTAGATATGCTCTAAATGATATGAATGATAGGAACATGACCTAGGATATGTGGTTTGAGAGAAGAGAAGGGAAATTGTGTGAGAGATATTGTGGAGAAAAGATCAACAGAATTTGGATGGCAACTGATTCATCGGGAACAAATGGTGAGAGGACAAAGACAAGTAAACTTATGGTGAGTGAGAGGGTGCTGTGTGGCCCCAGACTAAAATATGAAGATTAGGAGTAGAACAGAGGTGTGATGTTGAACAGAGGCTCAAGTTGGCCACAGAGATCCATTCTAGCTCTGAGATTCTGAGAGAAAATCATTCTATAAATCCAATAACTGAGACATAGACCCTAAATTGCCTTTTACATCATACTTTAATACTGGAGTCTCCAAGATAAAATTGCAACCAAGTCACATGGACAAAGTACAATTATTTATTTACTGAATGGAAAAATTTTGTTGAGAGCTCTTTTGAAATCCTTGTTGCGTAGAGTGTAAATGAGAGGATTTAAAGTGGGGCTGATAGTGGTGTATAGGACAGCCACTACTTTGACATTGTCAGTGGAGGACCCAGAGCCTGGGAGAATATATGTGTATATAACAGTGGTATAATATATAATGACCACGATGAGGTGGGAGGAACAGGTAGAGAAGGCTTTCTTCTTGCCCTCTGTGGTGTGGATCTTCAGGATGCTGGAAATGATGAAGCCGTAGGACACCATAGTGAGCACAAAATTAATCACCGCTAAATATATATCTGCAATGATGACCATGGTATTGTTCAGGTATGTGGAGGTGCAGGAGAGCTGTAGCAAAGTAGGAATTTCACACAAAAAGTGATTAATTTTATTTGGTCCACAGAAGGTTAACTGAATCATGAGGCCAGTGTGTACTGATGAGTTGATGGTACTAATGGTCCACACACTACCAGCTAAAAGGATGCAAACCATTCTGCTCATCATGGTAGTGTAATGGAGGGGGTGACAGATGGCCACATACCTGTCATAAGCCATGGCTGTGAAGAGCAGCAGTTCAGCACCCAAAAACCATGTAAGGAAATACAACTGAGTCATGCACCCAGCATAGGGGATGGATTTCTTGTCTGCCAGGTTCTCCAGCAGTTTGGGCAGAACTGTGGTTGTGCAGCCAATATCTAACATAGCCAGGTTGGCAAGGAAAAAATACATTGGGGTATGGAGACCTGAATCTTGTCTTATGGTCACCACAATGAGAGTATTGCCTGCTAGGGCCATGATGTAAAAGAAGAAGAAGATGCAGAAGAGGGCCAGATGAAGTGAAGGTGTCTCAGAGAAACCCTGCAGGATAAACTCAGTCACTATTGTTTGATTGCTCACTGCCATTTGCCCAGAAGATGGCTCCTAGATCCAACAGTGGATGTCTTCCAAAGGAGAGGCTCCTTCATGTGGTATGAAATGAGTGAGCTGAACTTTAGCAGAAACAAAATGTACATATTTACATTAAAATTCAAAAACTATGTGGGGTAGAAATAGGTTGGAGTACATATATACAAAATTAAAATTGTCACTAACTGGTGAAAACACATATTAAAAATGACAACATTAGCACCTGTCCCAAATGAGATTAATGTAAAATTCACTCCCTAACCAATACCTTCTACCTCTAAGTGAAATCACATTTTAAACATGCACATCCTTTTCTTGAACCTCTCTCTTTCTTGTGTTACACGCTCCACCTTTTTCCCATTGTTTTGCCTCTTTGAAGACAAGGACCATATATTATTTATATTACTTCTTCCTATTAAGTGTAATAAACATTTATTAGGTACCTACCATGTGCCAGGCACTGTCATAAGTACTGGGGATACAGATAAGAACAAGACTGTCACAAATAGTACAGAAAAAAGAGAAACAACTAACCACTGGCCTTAGAAACTGAAGACCTGGTTCTGAGTTGCAGCTCTGACACTATTAAGCTCTGTAACATTAAACAAACAAATGTGACTGCTTAGAGCCTTGGTTTTTCCATCTGATAATGGGATAGTATTAAATTTTATATCAGAGATCTGGATGTGGAAAGATTTAGAAAAAAGAAAAAGAAAAAAAAGGCCCTGGCAGCAGTTCCAGGATGGAGAGGAATGCTTATAATTATAGTTATTAATATTTTATAATACTAATAATTATAATTATTCATGCTTGTAATTATAAGGAATGCTTCTAATTGTACATAAGAGAGAAAAGGCTCTGTGTCTAAGCTACAAGGCAGAAAGAAACACTAGCAGTTTTGATTGCAGGAGAGCAGGGATAATGTTTATACTTCCAGGTCGATGGAACTAGCACATGTGGCTGCAGGAGAACAAGGTGCATTCCTAATTACAGACCAGAGCATAAGCCAGAAGAGCAGTGACCACACCTCTTCTTGAATCAGACCACCCTGGAAGCACAAAATCTTATAGAATTCCAGAATCAGCTCTGAAAACAGCAGTACATTAAAAAAAATGAAGCTTGGGAGAATGCCCTTTCCAACCAGGAACCAAGCCTAACTTTAACATGAAGATCAAAGTCAAGACATAGGCTGGAAATTAAGTAAAGAATAAGAAAAGAACTAGACCATTAAAAATCTCCTACGGTGACAGGGAAGATCAAGACACAAATTCAGAAGAAGACAATGATATCAAAACAAATACAAGCAAAGGCATGAAGAAAAACAGTGCATTGGACTTAAGTCCAATAAGAATGCCTAGGAGAGTTGAAAAAGATTTTAAAAATCAGATAAGAGAGATAGAGGAAAACTTGAGGAAAGAAATGACAGTGATGCAAGAAAATTATGAAACAGAGACAACAGCTTAGCAAAAAAGGAGCAAAATGGTACTGAAGAAATCTTTAAAAATACAATTATTCAAATGGAAAAAGAGGTATAAAAACTCACCAAAGAAAATAATTCCCCCCAAAAAAAGTTTTGAGTAAGTGGAAGCTAATGACTCCATGAGACATCAAGAAACAATAAAACAAGTCAAAAAGAATGGAAAAAAAAGAAAAGAAAATGTAAATTCCCTCATCAGAAAAGCAACTGACCTGGAAAATAGATCAAAGAGAAATTTAAGAATTATTATACTAACTGAAAGCCATGATCAAAGAAAAAGCCTAGATATAACATTTGAAGAAATTATCACAGAAAATTGCCCTGATATCTTCAATCCAGAAAGTTAAAATATATGTGGAAAGAATCCACTGAGCACCTCCTGAAAGACATCCTAAAATGAATACTCCTAAGAAAATTAGAGCCAAATTCCAGAGCTCCTAGAACAGAGAGAATACTTTAAGCAGACAAAGAAATATACAAATATGATAAAGCCATAGTCAGGATCACACAAGACTTACCAACTCCCCTTTCAAGGAGTGGAGTTCTTGGGATAAGATATTTTAGAAGGAAAAAGACCTAGGATGAAAACCAAGAATAAATTACGCAGGAAAACTAAGTATACTCCTTCAGGGGAAAATGTATATTTAAAGAAATAGAGGACTCTTATGCATTCCTGATGAAAAGAGTAGAGTTGAATAGAAAATTTCACTTTCAAATACAAGAATCAAGAGAGCATGAAAAAGTAAACAGGAAAGAGAAAACATAAGGAATTTAATAAGGTTAAACTGTTTGCATTCATATTTGGGAAGATGACACATTTAACTCCTTAGAACCTTATCATTATTAGGTTAGTTCAAAAGAGTTTACATAGACAGAGGGCATGGAGGTGAGTAAATTATGTTGGAAAGGTCTTTAAAAATTGAAGATGTTAGAAAGAGGGATACACTTTGAGAAGGAGGAGGGGAGAGGTAGGATGGAGAATATTTCTCACAATAAAGCACAAAGAAGAGTTTTTACAGTAGAGAGGGAAATGGGGGATTAACAAGCAATGCTGAACCTCACTTTCATCAGGTCTAGTTCAGAGAGGAATATTTACACATATTCAATTGTGTATAAGAATGTATCTTATCCAGTGTAATCTTATTAGGATGATAAAAGGGAGGACAGATTAAGGGAGGCTGTAGTTAGAAGCAAAACAGATTTTTGAGGAGGGAAATGATAAAAAGAGAGACAAGAAGAAGAAACAGAAGAAAATAGGATAAAGGGAAATAGACATCAATCATAACTGAATGTCCATGGGATGAGTACACCCATAAATTGGAAGTGAATAGGAAAATGGATTAGAAACCAGAATCCAAAAATATGTGGTTTATAAAAAGCACACTTGAAACAGACACACACAAAATAAGCAGGTGGGGCATAATCTAATTTGCTTAGGCAAGGGTAGAATTATGATCTCAGACAAACCAAAAGCAAAAATAGTCCCAATTAAAAGAAGTGAAACTATGTTTTACTGAAAGTTATCTTAGACAATGAGGTAATAGCAATATTAAATATTTATGTACCAAATTGCATAGCATCCAATTTCTTAAAGGAAAAGTTAAATGAGTTACAGGAAGAAATGAAGAGTAAAATTATAATAGTGAGGGACCCTAACTTTCTTCTCTCAGAATTAAACAAATCTAACCATAAAAGAAACAATATAGAAATTAAGGAAATGAATAAAATTTTATAAAAGTTAGATATGACAGACTTCTAGAAAAATTACACTGAAAAAAAATAGTATACCTTTTTCTAAGCTGTTTATGGCACCTTCACAAAAATTAACCATATATTAGGTCAAAAAACCTCACAAACAAAGGCAGAAAAGCAGAAATATTAAATGAATCACATTCAAACCATAATACAATAAAAGTTACATTCAATGAAGGGCCAAGGAAATATAGACTACAAATTAATTGGAAGCTAAATAATCAAATCCTAAGGAATGAATGGATCAAAGAACAAATCAAAGAAACAATATTTTTTTCTTTAATGAGAATAACAAAAAAACAACATATCAAGTGTTATGGGATATAGCCAAAGTAGTCCTTATGAGAAATTATATATCTCTTAATGCTTTCATCAATAAAATAGAGAAAGGGTAGGTCAAGAATTGAGCATGCATGGGGCAACTACATGGTACAGTGGATAGAGCACTGTCCCTGGAGTCAGGAGGAACTGAGTTCAAATCTGGTTTCAAGACATTTGACAATTATTGGCTGTGTGACTTTGAGCAACTCATTTAACCCCATTGCCTAACTAAAAAATAAAAGAAAAGAAAAGAAACAAAGAAAAGAATTGAGAATGTGATTAAAAACAACAAGAAAAAGAACAAATAGTATTATCAATTAAACAACAAGTTGAAAATCCTGAAAAATCAAAGTAAAGGTTAATAAAAATTGAATTTAAAAAACCTTGAACTAATAAAACTAGAAGCTGGTCTTGTGAGAAAATCAATAAAAATAAATAAACCATTTAGTTAATTTTATTTTTAAGAAAGAAGAAAATCAAATTACAAGTATTAAAAAAGAAAAGGTTGATTGCACCACCAATGAAGATCAAATTAAAGCAAATTACTTTGCCCAATTATACATGAATAAATATGACAATGTAAATGAAATTGATGAATATTTTAAAAATATAAAATGCGCAGATTAGAAGAAGAGGAAATATAACTTTTAAGTAACCTTATCTTAGAAAAATTAATTGAAAGAAACATAAAGGAAACCCCAAATAAAAAATCCCCAAGACCACACAGATTCACATGTGATTTCTACCAAACTTCTAAAGAATTATTAATTTCAATACTATTTTTTGAAAAACAATTTGGAAAAGTAAACAAAAAAGATCTAATACCATATTCCTTTTATGACACAAATTATAATACTGATATCTAAACCAGGAAGAAGAAAACTAAGAAAACTATAGATCAATTTCCCTCATGAGTATTGAAGCAACAAATTTAAGTAAAATAATAGCTAAAGGATTTCAACAAAAAATCATAAAAATTATACACTATTATACTGTGACCAGGTATGATTTATACCAGGAATGCAGGGCTGCTTTAAAATTGGGAAAACTATCATCATATTGAACTTATCAATAATAAATGATTATCTCAAACAATGCAGAAAAAGCTTTTGACAAAATTCAACATTCATTGGCATTAAAAACACTAGAAAGCAGAAGAATAAGTGGAGCTTTCCTTGAAATGTTAAGTTGTATCTATTAAAACCATCAGCAAGCATTATCTGTAATGAGAATAAGCAAGAAGTCTTCCCAAAAAGATGAAGGGTAAAGCAAGAAAGTCCATTATCAACTCGATTATTCAATAACATACTAGAAATAATAGTTTTAGAGTAAAACAAGAAATAATTGAATGAATAAAAATAAAAGAAACAAAAAAATGAAAAAAACTATCACTCTTTACAAACAATATGATATACTTATATGCAGATGATGGCATACTTACAGACCTAGAAAATGAACCAAAAAAATAGTTGAAACAAGTAACAACTTTAGCAGAATTGCAGGATAAAAGAAATCCATAGCATTTCCATATAATACCAACAAAGTCCAACAGGAAGAGAAGAAAGAGAAAATCCATTTTTAAATAACTACAGACAGTATAAAATTCATGAGAGTATACCTGCCAAGACAAACCCAGAAACTATATGAACACAATATGAAAACATTTTTCACACAAATCAAGTGAGATCTAAATAATTGGAGAGATATTAATTTTCCATGGGTAGGATGAACCAATATAACAAAAATTATAATTCCACCTGGATTGATTCATGTATTCTGTAACATACCAATCAAATTACCCACAAATTATTTTCTAGACCTAGAAACAATTACAAAATTCATCTAGAAGAACAAAATATCAAAAATAACAAAGAAATCAATGGGATAAAAGATGGAGTAAGGTAGACTAGTATTACCAAATCTCAAACTGTATTTGAAAGTGGTAATCATGAAAACAATGTAGTACTGGCTAAGAAAAAGAGTGGTGGATCAGTGGAATAGATTAGGTACACAATACACAGTAGTAAATGACTTTAGAAATCCACTGTTTGATCAATGTGAACCAAGCTTTGGGGATAAGAACTCACTATCTGACAAAAATCACAAGGAAAACTGGAAAATAGTATGTGAGAAATTAGGTATAAACCAACATCTCTCACTGTATAATTAGACAAGGTTGATTTGAAGTTGAGGGGATGCCCATCAATTAGGGAGTGGCTGAATAAGTTGTGGTAATATGATTGTGATAGAAAACTGTTGTGCTATAAGATATGATGAGCAGAAAAGTTTCAGAAAAACCTCAAAGGCATATCCAAAATGATGGAGAGTGAAGTGAGCAAAACCAGGGAAAAGTCACACACAGTACCAACAATATTGTACAACAAATGTTAATGACATAGCTATTCTGAGCAATACAATAATCCTAGATAATTCCAAAGGACTTATGATGAAAAGAAATGCTGTCTGCATCCAAAGAAATAATGCAAATTAAAGCATAATTTTTTCACTTTCTTTTTTGTTGCAGTATGGCTAATATTGAAATATGTTTTGTATGATTTCACATGTATAATTAATATCACATTTCTTGACTTCTCAATGGGTAGGGTAGGAATGGAATGGAGGGACAGAATTCATTACTCAAAAAAATGAAGTGAGTATGAAAAATAAACAACTAAATTTTTAAAATATTGAAAATTTTTAAAAAATCTACATCTTGTGGACCCAAAAACAACTGCCTCTGTCTTAGATTTTTCAGGGTCATTATGGAAGCTCCACAGGAAAAAGTTCATTCCTCAGTTCCCAACCTTTTTGCTGATGAAAAGCATTAAAAATAATTTTATAAAAGTACATTTGCCTCCTGTGTTCTACTCAACAAATCCTCAAACCCAAATCAGCTCTAGAACCACATCCCTTTTCCAGAAATCTGAATAGATCTGGATTCAAATCACATGAAAAGAGATTCTTTTGTTTAAGGGTGATACAGGGCTCTGAGGGGCTGCTAGGTGGTGCAGTGGATAGAGCATTGGCTCTGGATTCAGGAAGACCTGAGTTCAAATCCAGCCTCAAACACATAACACTTACTAACTGTGTGACCCTGGGAAAGTCACTTAATGCCATTGCCTACCCAAAAAAAAAAAAAAACGGACAAAGTTTTCACCAGGGCCAGCATTAAGCTGCCATGAGATTAACTCTGCAGAAAGATCTAGTGTCCTATTGGCAAGGTTCAAGTACCAATGACCGGGGTTATTTTCAGTGAGGCTTTGCAGAACTACCTTTCCTGAGAATTATTTTCAGCCTTGTAGAATAGTTCAAATGCAAAATTTCAGGCTCTCGTTTAGACATTCGTTAGTATCAAATTAAGGTCTGAAAGGGCTCTGAATGGTGAGGCTTCAAATAGGAATTAGAGGTGTGTGTGCATTGAGATGATGCTAACATTTCCTTCCCTTCTTCTGCCCTTCCCATAAAACTGCAACAGGAATCTCTCCTAGGGACAATTTCTCTCCTGCCCAGACTTGACTCTTCCTTCCCTTGTACCAAGGCCTTATTAGGCTCTGACCTTCCTTCTCTGTAGGGTTACCTCATTAACACCTGTATTTGCCTTATTTAATGTTCTTTTCCTTTATCCCAGGTAGAAAAATAATTAAATAAAATCCTACTTGGTAGAGGAAAAATGACAATGTTACTTCAAATTAGATGTGAATTATATAGATACTTTCCATAAAATCTACAAACTCTGCTGTGTCCCATATTGAAGTTAATTACAAAAATAAATCATACTCACTTGCTTCTCCTAAAGAGTTTCCAGTTCACCAGGAAAGATGCAACATGTATAGCCACAAATGCCCACAACATAAAACCATGCTATAAGAAATATTCAGAAGAACAAAATAATATGAAAATTACATGTAAGGAGAGAAATATTATGCTTGAGTTCACCTACAAAAACTTTATGGAGGAGGGGTAATGTGACCTGGAATTTGAAAAATGGAAAATATGACAGGAATGGAGAGGGCAATGAGGCAGAGTGAAATGTATGAACACAGGCACATAGGGCACACAGGTGGGAGAGTTGAAGATGTTTTCCAAGAAAAATCATCATTCTAACTCAGCTGGTGAGATGTTTGAGATGTCTAAACTACAAGCTAAAATACATATATGAAACAGCCTTCCAGTAATGACTCTGGATGTGCCTTCATTTGACAAGGAATAGGAGGCTATCATATCACTAACAAAAGAAAAAAGATATGGATTATAATGGTTGCATCAAATATATCCCAAAGTGAATATACCCACTCTGAAGGTCAAAGGGTCCAGATCTAGAGTATTCTTAATGGGTTCATACTCCAGCCTCATGCTTATCACTGCTACTTTAGATGATCTGGATTGAAATGAGAATCTCTTGTTTAAGAATAAGATTCTGTTCTTTAACCTGAAGAAGGAGACCCTTTCCCCAGACAGCATGAAGAAGACCTGAGAGATGAGAGTAATAAGTGAAGAGTTTTAGTGCTCTGTAGGCACTAAAGTAGAGTCAGCAAGGTACATACATTTTTTGGCTACTTATTTGAAATGGGACCTTACTGGAGGAAAAAGAGGGTGTCACATTGCCAGTCATCATCAATGTCATTATTTATTTTTTATTGGTTTTGTTATTAACAAGTGGGACTCTTTGCCCTGTCTCCCTTATGACCCAGCTTAATGAGATCACCAGCAGGAATGTGGGCAGATTTCTAAACAGTGATTCTAAACATTCATATCACCCATAGGATCACATAGATAATTAGATGTAGAAAGAACCTCAGGGATTACCTAGTTCAACTTCTTCATCTAATAGATGAGGAATTTGAGGACACAAAGACCTTGAATGACTTACCCAAAGCCACACAACTAGGAGACAGAAACTTAAATAAAGAGAGTGATTAAGGTCAGTAATTCTATGACAATCAACAAATAAAAATCAAATTTCCAAGAATGTTGAGGAGCCAATGATTTTTTTCTTTTTTCCACTTTTTTATTAATTTATTTTGCTTTATCAACAATCATTTCCATAAGCTTTTGATTTTTAAATTTTTCTACCCCTCACTCCCCACCTCTCTTCCCAAAATAGTGTGCAATCTGATATAGGCTATACGTATACATTCCTATTAAACATATTTTCACATTAGTGATGTTGTAAGGAAGAATTAGAACCAATAGGGGGAACCACCAAAAAGAGGAAACAAAATACAACAGAAGAAAAAATAATAGCCAATAGTGTGCTTTTATTTACATTCAAGCTACATAGTTCTTCCTTTGGATGTGGATAGCATTTTCCATCATGAGGCCTTTGGAGATGTCTTAGATCCTTGTACTGCTGAGAGGGGTTAAGTCTATCAGTGTTAATCATCACACAACATGGCTCTTACTGTGTACAACATTCCCCTGGTTCTACTCACTTCACTGAGCATCAGAACATACAAATGCTTCCAGTTTTTTCTGAAGTCTGCCTGCTCACCATTTCTTATAGCACAATAGTATTTCATTACATTCGTATACCACAACTTCCTCAGTCATTCGCCAATTCATGGGCATCGTGTCAATTTCCAATTCTTTGCCACTACAAAAAGAGCTGCTATGAAAATTTTTGTGCATGTGGGTCCTTTTCCCAATTTTATGATCTTTTTGAGATACAGCCCTAGAAGTGTTATTGCTGGGTCAAAGGGTATGCACATTTTCTAGCCCTTTGGTCATAGTTCCAAACTGCTCTCCAAAATGGTTGGATCATTTCACAACTCCACCAACAGGGCATTAGTGTTCCACTTTTACCACATCTTCTCCAACATTTATCACTTTCCTGTTTTGTCATGTTGGCCAATCTGACAGGTGTGATGTGGTACCTCAGAGTTGTTTTGATTTGCATTTCTCTAATCAATAGTGGTTTAGAGCATTTTTTTCATATGACAATAGATGGCTTTAATTTTTTCATCTAAGAACTGCCTGTTCATATCCTTTCACCATTTATCAATTGAGGAATGACTTGCATTTTTATAAATTTTACTTAATTCTCTATATATTTTAGACACAAGGTCCTCATAAAAATTTTTTCCCAATTTTCCAACTTCCTTCTATCTTGGTTGCATTGGCTTTGTTTGTGCAAAACTTTTCAATTTAATGTAATCAAAGTAATCTATTTTGCAATTTGTAATGTTCTGTATCTCCTGTTTGGTCATGAATGCTTCTGTTCTCCATTAATCTGATAGGTAAACTATTCCTTGCTCTCCAAGTTTGCTTACAGTATCAGTCTTTATATCTAAATCATGCACCCATTTTTAAGCTATTTTGTTATATAATGTGAGATTTTGGTCTATGCCTGGTTTCTGCCGTACCCTTTTCCAATTTTCCTAGCAGTCTTTGTCAAATAGTGATTTCTTATCCCAGAAGCTGGGGTGTTTGGGTGTATCAGATAATAGATTACTATAGTCATTGACTACTGTGTTTTACAAACTTAACATATTCCACTGATCCATCACTCTATTTCTTAGCCAGTACCAAGTAGTTCTGTTGATTGCTGCTTTACACTACAATTGAAGATCTGGAATGGCTAAGCTACCTTCCCTTGCCTTTCTTTTCATTAGTTCCCTTGGTATTCTGGACCTTTTGTTCTTCCAAAGGAATCTTATTATGATTTTCTCTAATTCTATAAAATAATTTTTGGTAGTTTGATTGGTATGGCACTCAGTAAGTAAATTAGTTTAGGGAGAATTGCCATTTTTATTATATTAGCTCAGCCTACTCATGAGCAACTGATGTTTTTCCAGTTATAGAGATCTGACTTTCTTTGTGTGGAAAGTGTTTTGTAATTGTGTTCATGTAGTTCCTGGATTTGTTTCAGTAGGTAGACAACTAAATATTTTGTAATGTCTACAGTAACTTTACATGGAATTTCTCTTTCTATCTCTTGCTGTTGGGCTTTGGTGGTAATATATAGAAATCCCAATGACTTGTGTGGGTTTATTTTATAGCCTGCAACTTTGCTGAAGTTGTTTATTATTTCAGGTAGTTTTTCACTTGATTCTCTGGGATTCACTAAGTATAAAATCATGTAATCTGCAAAGATTGATAGCTTTGTTTCTTCTTTGGTTATTCTAATACTTTCAATTTCCTTTTCTTCTCTTATTGCTAAAGCTGACGTTTCTAGTACCATAGTGAATAACAGTGTTGATAATGGATGTCCCTGTTTCTCCCCTAGTCTTATTGGAAATACTTCTAGTTTGCCCCCACTACATATGATGCTTGCTGACAGTTTTAGGTAGATGCTATTTATTATTTTAAGGAAGACACCATTTATTCCTATGCTCTCTACCATTTTTAATAGGAACGGGTGTTGTATTTTGTCAAAAGCTTTTTCTGCATGTATTGAGGTGATCATGTGTTTTCTGTTAGTTTGGGTGTTTATATGATGAATTATGCTTATAATTTTCCTAATATTGAAACAGCTCTTCTTTCCTGGTATGACTCCTACCTGGTCATAGTGTATTATTCTTGTGACAAGTTGCTATAATTTATTTGTTAATATCTTATTAAAAATTTTTGCATCCATATTCATTAGGGAAATTGGTCTATCATTTTTTCTCTGTCTTGACTCTTCCTGGCTTAAGTATCAGCACCATATTTGTATCATAAAAAGTATTTGGTAAGACTTATTCTTCACCTATTTTCCCAAATAGTCTATATAGTGTTGGAATTAATTGTTCTTTAAATGTTTGGTAATTTGTAAACATATAAAATTCTCTAAATCATTATTCATTAGAGAAATGCAAATTAAAGCAACCTTGAGACATCATTTTATATCTATCAGATTGGCTAAAATGATGGAAGGGCAAGTTGCAAATGTTGGAGCGGACATGGAAAAATTGGCACACTAATTAACTGTTGGTAGAACTGTGAACTGATTCATCCATTTTGGAGAGCAATGTGGAATTAAGCTCAAAGTGTTATTAAAATGCTTATACTCTTTGACTGAGCAATACCTCTACTAGGTCTACTTCCAAAGACGATTGGGGGAAAAAGAACATTCCAAAATATTTATCACAGCTCTCTTTATAGTAGCAAAGACTGAGGTAATGCTTGTAAATTTGGGAATGGCCAAAAAAGTTGTGGTATATTATTGTGATGGAATACTGCTGTGCTAGAAGAAATGATGAGCTCATTGATTGCAGAAAAACATGGAAAGACTTTCACAAAATAACAAAAAGGAAAATGGTTAGAATGAAGAGGGTGCTGTATACAGTAACAGTAATATTTTTTAAGAACAATTTTGAGTGAATAAGTCATTTTGACTGTTTTAAATACCCAAATTAATTACAAAGGATGTATGAAAGAAGACACTATCTGTATTCAGAGAAACAACTGATTAATAGAAGTATGTACAGAATAGTTTTACATACATACATGCACACACATACATACATAAGAACATATTTGTGTCTAATGGTAGCCATCTCTAGGGAGGGCAGGAAGAAAAAAAGGACAAAAAAGAAAGTTACATGATCACTTTATTATATGGAATAGCAAGTTGTACATAATAGATTTATAGTTTCACGTACAACCAACTTTTTTTTAAATTCTATTATGTTATGAAAATGCTGTTTTTGTTTAGTTTAAAATAAAATAAATAAAAATTTTAAAAGTTAAAATAAAAAAGATTGCAGAGATAGGTATTGTCTTAGATCTCTCAACTCTATCTAATGTTGTTGATCTCTTTGCACGGACCTACCTGTGCTACATGGTTCAAATTCATGGTCTTCTGATGCATTGTGGTAAACTAGAAAATACAGTTGAGTAAGGAAGGAGTAATAGTGACTCTAGTCTGAGCTCTTCAATCCAGAAACTTTTTGACTGCAGGAAAGTTGTTTCTTGTATCTTGATCTTGTTTCTTTTTCCTTTAAAATGAAGTGGCTGCACTAAATGAAATTAAACTCAATTCTATCCTCCTTTCAAACATATACTAGAACTAGTCTCATTTGGACTCCTTCAAGTAAGAATGAGGGAAGAATATTAACCATAAGTTTCCTTTGCATTACCAATTGCTTCTGGACTTGTTCTTTTACTGTAAATGTAACTCCCAGATGAGGAAATTCCCTTTATCAACACAAGTCAGCACTTTAAACATAAAGAGTTTACATCTTAGGACATGAAAAGATTAATTGACTTATCCAAGGACACACAGACAATATGTCTCAGAGAAAACTTGACCCCAGGTCTTCCAGGATTTGAGGGGTACACTCTACTTGTTTCAGTAACAAAAGATACAACAGATTTTAATTTTGTGCATTTCTAAAAAGTACATTTTGCCCATTTTGCAAAATGTGGAGTTATGAGACAAATATGGAGTGTAGAGTTCTGGGATGTTAACAGGATTTGACTGAGCCAGTCTCTAACATGAGAATGAGGAAACAGCAGGCCAGAGACAAAGTGCCAGTAATCATGTAGCCATTTCATTAGTTTCAGTGAGGAACAGATTTGCAAATTGGGAATTCTCCTGATCAGAATTCCAACTTACAGAAGTGAAAACAGAGATTTTATACATAAATCAGAAGTGGGAAGGGAGGGGTAAAGGTGGATCACAAACAATCGTTTCCAGGCTTGAGCTGTTTCCCATGACAAACCCACAAATGGAAGACAATACAATTCTGGAGTCCAGTCTTTGGGGATCGTGACTTGGTGGGTCATGGACCAGAGTTCTATGATGGGAACAGGTTCTACAGTCTTTGATTTGCTTCACTTAAGGTACATAGGCACAAGGATGCCAGTGATTGTGAGCATTATCAAAGGTTTGATTGATCATTTCAACTGCATTGTGAGCTTCTGACTCACAAAGAGGCAATTCTGAAAAATCTAATCTATTAGTATATTCATTACACATATCATATCGATTATTATGAAAAAGATGATTCCTTTCACAGGGGCAAGAGGAAGAAAAAATGAAATTGAAAGAATCATCTAAAGTATATAAACCTCTTTGAAAAGAAGATAATGTTGAGGTTTTAGTGCCCCAATTCCCTAGGGAGAAACAGGGCCTTTTTACCCCTGTGTACAGAAGAGTTGTCCTCCAAGACTAGAGCACCCTGGCACTCATGACCAAATGAAACTCTCCTCATTCATAGTCACTCAAAGACATACTTACCAATGTTGCCCACCCCCAACACCATGTTCAGCTGGCCAGGATGTCATAAATACCCCCAAAACATGGATTTTTAGCTGAAGGGATCATCATTTTGGGAATCAATCATTACTAAGTAAAAGCCAATTCTCAAAGTGCTTACTTCCCTCTGGCTCTGGCTCTGGAGTGGCGTGACGTACCAGTGTATTAATCCTGGGTTCCCTGAAAGATCATTAAAGTGACTGGATACTCTGGAGCTAACTAGTATTGAGGAGACCATGAAATGGATATGAGGGGTGCAGGTGCACAAAGGGTAGGGTGTATTTGGCTTGTGTGAGGCTTTCTAGGACAGCAGTCTATGAGACTTAACCACCATCTATCTTGAAATGGTTTTCATCAGGTAGCTTCTCTATCCTCCCACCTTAAAATGGGGAAGTAAAAAACAGAAATATATTCAGTCCATGTGCTCTGTCCCAACTCCCTACAGCATGCATCTCAGAGTCCTTGAAAGCTAGGCAGCAGGATAATAGGAAACTGACTGGCACCAGCATCATACCAACTGGCAATATCCTATCATACCATGACCAACATCAGCAGGGCTTATTCCTCCTTCCTTTTCATTAATGACATCATACAGAAATTACTCAAATGCAATTGAGAGAGGGAAACTGTTGGTGAGTCAATAAACCTTTATTAAGTACCCATTATATGTCAGACACTGTGCTAAGTGCTGGGGAAACAAAGAAAGGTAAAAGAGTCTGCTCTCAAGGAGCTACAATAGAATGAGGGAGACAATAAGCAAAGAAGTGTGCACAAACTATAGACAGCATGGATGGGAAACAATCAACAGAGGACAATTACTGGAATTAAGGGGAATCTGGAAAAGCTTCCATAGAAGGTGCTGCTTCCTTGTGACCTCTCTATGTCTATGGGGAGTGTGTCTTTGCTTTCTGCTGGATTATTTTTCCCTTCCCTTCAAAAGTCTGTCCTATAACAATATTTATTTACATTGAGCTAGCCATCCACTAAAACCAAAAGTCTCTTTTAAGTGAATAGCCTAACAATCTATTTTCTGAACCCAATTATATATTTTATAACTACTCCTATTAGATGTCACAGCATTGATAAGTTTATAATGATCTGATCTGTCACCCTTCTCAAGAATGTCAGCCTTTTGGGGCAGCTAGATGGCTCAGTGGATAGAGCACTGGCCCTGGAGTCAGGAGGACCTCAGTTCAAATCTGGCCTCAGAAACGTGACACTTACTAGCTGTGTAACCCTGGGGAAGTCACTTGACCCCATTGCCTAGCCAAAAAAAGAAACAAATTAACAAAGAATATCAGCATTTTTAGAGGGAAGGAAAAGAGAAATGAAGGAAGGAAACATGGAGGGAGTAAATAAGCATTTATTAAGTTCCTACTATGTGTCAGGTACTGTCTTAAGCACTTTATAAATATTATTTCATTTGATTTTTACAACAACCCTAGGAAGTAGGTTCTATTATTATCATCCTGATTTTATAGTTAAGGAAGCTGAGGCAAATAGAAGTTAAGTGACCTCCTCAGGGAAGAATCTTTTATGCTATATACTACTTTGAAATTTTTCCATGCACTTTCTTATGCTTCATGAAGATAGAGTGGCTTAGGGGAAAGATCTCTCAACAAAAGGACAGAAGACTTTTGTTCCATTGTTGACACTTATTTACTATCTTCATGGTCTTGGACAAGTTATTTAATCATTTAGAACCTCTAACTCTTCATATGAAAAATAGAAAAACTAATATGTATTCCATAACATTGTTGAAAGGATTAAAAATGTTTGTAAAATCCAATTTTAAATATTCAATCCTAAGAGAAATGAGAAATTATTTTTCAATCAATGTACACTACTTTGTGAAAAAGTCAGGTTAAACCTCAAATGGGGAAACTAAAGTCCATAAAAAGTAAATGATTTGTCCAAGAGCATAAAGCTAGTTAGTGGCAGACATTTTTTTAAGTCCACATGGCAGTTAATTTCATGGAATGATTTTTTTTTTTCTGAAAAAACAAACAAGAATGCAAAATCTGCACAGGGAGAGATCTACACAGAAAGAGGAGGGTAAAAAGACAATTTGATTACACAAATGTCTGAAAATGGTGTTACCTACTATACCTTGACCCCTCTAATGGGATTTAACAAATAACTGTAAAGACTTTTACAAGTGAAGTATTCAAATGTACCTCTGAACTATGTATTATTCTTAGAAAAGACTTAAAAGTTTTATTTCCCTATTACAAGAGATAATAGAGAAGAAAGTACCAAAGGAAGCTCCAGAAAAATAATGTCTCCAAACATAAGGAGGTGGGAGAAACACTCACTTTCTATAAGTGTCCAGAAGAACAACAATATTTTTGAAAGTTGAGAAGTATGTCTTGGATTAGAAGACTTTGTAACATCAGTAATGCTCAATCATTAATACAAAGCCAGAATTATTGGAAGGCCATTTGGAAGTCTCCTCATTCACAGCTTCAGCATCTGGAGGGCTCAACATCTCTTGAAGAAAGAGAACACTTTCTTGAGTCCCACTTTGACTTCTTTGTTCCTCAAGGTGTAAATGAGAGGGTTTAGAGTAGGAGCGACTGAAGTGTATATCACAGACACAACCTTATCCTTATCCAATGAGTAACTGGAAGATGGCCGTATATAGGTGTATATTACAGTGCTGTAATACATGCTGACCACAATGAGGTGGGAGGAGCAGGTAGAGAAGGCTTTCTTTTTGCCCTCAGTGGTGTGGATTTTCAGGATGCTGGAGATAATGCAGGCATAGGAGAGCATGGTGATCATGAAATTCCCCACTGCTAGGAATACATCTCCTGTTATTCAGGTAAGTAGGGCTGCAGGAGAGCTTCAGTAAAGCAGGGATCTCACAGAAAAAGTGATTGATTACATTGGAGTGGCAGAAAGACAATCGAAACGTAAGGCTGCTATTAATGCTGGTGGTGAGAATGCTGATGGACCAAACACCAGTAGCTAACAGCATACAGACCCTCTTGTTCATCATGGTGCTACAGTGGAGAAGATGGTAGATGGCCACATACTGATCATAAGCCATATCTGTGAAAAGCAGCAACTCAACTCCTAAGGACCAAGTGAAGAAATACAGTTGGGCCATTCTACCTTCATAAGATATGGTCTTTCTACCTGCCATGTTTTCAAGCAGCTTTGGTAGAATTGTGGAGGCACACAGGATATCAACCACAGCTAAGCTGACTAGAAAGAAATACATAGGTGTGTGCAATGTGGAATTAAAACTGATTGTAGCAAAGATGAGGATGTTCCCTGAGAGGACCACTGTTTAGAGGGAGAGGAAAAAGACAAAGAACAAGGGCTGAAGGTGAGGAGTTTCTGAGAATCCTTTCATAAAGAACTCAGTGACCAGTGTCTGGTTCATACACACCATTGGGTGGGAGACTATGGGTGATTGGGACTATGTCCTAGAGATTCCACTCACTTATCAGCTTATTTATAGCCTAGTAAAAGAAGAAAAAAAATGGATTGAATATTAGTAGTGAATTATGCTTTACAAGTTTGTCCTCAATGAGAACAAAATTTGACCTTGGTTGTTATCAGATGTTTTCTGCCTTAAATCCCTGTCTACAAGTCACTAATTGTGGGATCATCTGTATCATCTCCCTCCAAAACTTAATTTTCTCACCTGTTAAATGAGAATTCAGCATTGTCATGAGAACCAAATTAGATAATGAATAAAAAAACATGTTGCAAATTATAAAGTGTCTTATACATATAATTTATAATTAATAATTTCTTCATTATTTTAAATATAGAACTTCATGATTTTGTGTTTAATCACATAATAAAAGGGAATTCAGTCAGAAATAAATTTTGGGATTCATGTAATTAAAGATTGAGATAAACAGTCCAGGAAGACATCTGATTCCTTTGGATTAGGTCTTTTTATTCATAGAGCTGAAAATGAACTTAGACATTATTCAGTTCAAACTTTGATCTTATAGATGAAGACACTGAAACCAAGAGAAGTTCAATATCTTGCCCAAGGTTTCAGAACAGATCCAAAAACTCAAACTGAAGTCCTTAGACTCCATTCCCAGTGTCTCTTTCTATCATAGCACACTGTCTTTCTCTAATAAAGAATGATATTGATCTTCATGAAAGAGATCAGCTCGGGAAATACTGGGGAATTTGAATTGTTCTTTTCACTAGTAAACTATAATAAGCACCTTGAAGTCAAACATTTTTTCATTTTTGTCTTTGAATCTTCAGAACTCAAAATATGCACCTTTTTTTTTTTATTGGACCTATGATTTAGCTGGTTTAGGGAGCTCTCAATGATGAAGCTCCTCAGCAGATACAAGTTAGCATTTGCTTTGTACCTGGAACTCTGAGTGGAATTTATCCCAAGCCACTAAGACATTATGTGTCTGAGATGGGGACTTTGCTATTCACATGATTGTTGCTATTGTTACTGCTTGTTCTCTGTTCTCAAAGAGGACCAATGACATAAGGAAGGGGACGTCCAGACTTGCAAGGGAATTGGATTTAAGTAAGGTAAGGCCATGCAAAGTCATCAGCCTCACTCTCTCCTATTAGATTACAATGTAATTGAAATTATCCAGCTTACACCTTACACTCTCTATATACAGTTTATTCATAAATTGTTTGTCCAGCCATAAGTCTGATAAATAATATGTACCACATTCTTCAAATTTCCTTGTAATACCTCTTTTTATATCTTGGTCGCATATCCATTTTGACCTTTTCTTGATAACGGGAATAAGATACTGGTCTATGTCAACTTTCTGTCATACTGCTTTACAATTATCACAATTTTTAGTAAATAATGAATTCTAATCCCAAAATCTTAAGTTGTTACACTTGTCAAATATAAGGATACTATATCTACTTCCTCTTGTAAAGTGTTTGTCTGTTCTGTTCCATTGATCTAACTTTCTATTTCTTAGCTAGTACCAGAGAGTTTTGACAATTATTCTCTTATGTTATAGTTTAAGATCTGATATTGTTAAACCTCCTTCCTTTATTTCTTTTTTCATTAATTCCTTTGATATCTTGACTTTTTATTCTTCCAAATAAATTTTATTGTTATTTTTTTTCTAATTTAGTAACATAATTCTAGGTAATTTAATTGGGATGGCATTGAATATATAAATTAGTTTAGGTAAAATTATGGTAGTGGCCATGCCTACCCATCAGCAACTTGGAACTGGTACTATGCTTTCATTAGTATAGGGAACTTTCAGGGAGGAAATTACCTTCATCAAGGCAGATCAAGGCTTACTCTGAAATTTAGTTTTAAAGGCTGTCCAGAGTACTAAGAGACTAGGGAGCTTATAATAAGTTGCAGAGTCTGTATGCGTAAAAGATTAGAATTAAACCTAGGTTTTTTGACTCCAAGGTAAAATCAAGTCTCTGTCAAGTTTGTCTTATTTCCTTTTGGACAGATGATAAGAGAGAGAGACAGAGAGAGAAAGAGAGAGAGAGAGACAGAGAGAGAAAGAGAGAGAGAGAGAGACAGAGAGAGAGAGACAGAGAGAGAGAGAGAGACAGAAACAGAGGCAGAGAGAGAGAGAGAAAGAAACAGATAGATAGATGATATATAAATAATGAGAACAAAAGCTAAATATAACTTGAAAGGATACTTAGTTCTTCCACTTAATCTTGAGAAGGGGAAACTTTTCAGTCATAGAGCTATAACCCAAGTAACAATATGAAGCTGGTAGCAACTATTTCAAATTGAAATGATACTTAAAAGAATTTCAAAAACCCCATAAATCTGGGCCTTGTATATCCAAATATAAAAGATCATGGTAAGCATCAAAGCATATTGCCAATACTGACCATTTTCAAAAGTTGAATTTTCTCAACTACGGGCATAAATAGGCATATACCATACCTCCATGAAATAGGAAGTGGCTTGAGAATCACTACTTAATTTCTAAGGAATGGGAAGAGCTTCCCAAAGGTGATTTTGACCTCCTTGTTCCTTAGGGTATCGATCAGAGAATTCAAAGTTGGGCTCAGCATAGTGTACAGCACACCAGCCAGTTTACTCCTCTCTGGATTACAGCTACAAATAGGACTTATATAGGCATAGACAACAGCTGTGTAATACATAGACACCACAATATGATGGGATGAACAGGTAGAGAATGCTCTCTTTTTTTCCCTCTGATGTCTGAATTTTCAAGATGCTAGAGATAATGAACCCATAGGACACCAAAGTCAGAATAAAATTTATAAAACCATAGAAAGCATCTGCCAAGACAGTCATGACACTGTTAATATAAGTAGAAGTGCAGGAGAGCAACAAGAGAGGAGGGATCTCACAGAAGAAATGAGTAATTACATTGGGTCCACAGAAGGACAGTCATGTCATCAGACCAGTATGTATAGAGGAATTGAAGGAGCAGATGAGCTACATGCCAGCTGTCAATGCATTGCAGAGTGTCTTGTTCATCATAGTGCTGTAATGCAGGGGGTGGCAGATGGCCACATAATGGTCAGAAGCCATGACTGTGAAAAGAAGCAGTTCTGATGATGCAGACCAAGTAAGGAAGAAGAGCTGGGCCATGCAGCCCCCATAGGAGATGGTGTTCTCCTGTGAGAGCAGCCCCTACAGCACTTTGGCCAGAATGGAGGAGGTACAGACAATGTCCATTGCATCCAAGTTGAACAAAAAAAGTAAATGGGACAGCCCCCAACAGGCAAGTCTGGGGGGATAGCATGCAAGAGGGAAGAAAAAAGAAACACATGAGTGAAAAGAAATTGAACTTTGAAGAAGCTAGGAATCACAGAAGCTAAGGTAAAAGGAATTGTAATGATTTTCCAGATTGCCTGAGTCATTATTACCATTGAACATATGATACCTAGGTGAATTTTGACTTAGTTCTACCTGAAGACAGGGGGCTGAATTAGGTAAATTGCTATAGTCCCATAGCATCTCAGGAGTCTGCAGAGGAAATTATGGGTCATTGATACTTCAAACCTAATCAAATAAATGAGATAGCAACATAAAATACGTGTTGTTATACCTAAGTCTTCAGCACTAGTGATCACAAAGTTTACATTTGCAGTGATTTTATCTTCCTTTCATTTATGACTATTTAGAATAGGAGTTCTTATTTTTTTTTATTATGGAATCCTTTGGTATTCTGGTAAAGTCTATGGACTCCTTCTCAAAATAATCCTTTTAAATAAAATATGTAGAATTTTAAAAGGAGTAATAATAATGCCATTTACATAATTCATTAATGTTTGGAAAGTACATTACAAATATTATCTCATTTTATCATCACAAAAGTCCTGCGATGTAAGTGCTATTACTCTCCTCATTTTACAAATGAGGGAACAGAGTCAGACAGAAGTTAATGACTTGCTATCACTAATAAGTGCTCGTAGCTGGATTTGAACTCAGATCTTCCTGACTCCAGGTCCAACACTATCTGGCACACCATTATTACATTAAAATACAGTTATCAAGAAAAAATATTTTTCAGGTTATGGATCCCTGGTTAAGATTCCCTGACAAAGAAAGACTTAGAATCTGAGGAACATCTACATTTCAAGACACCCTAAAATGAGAACCAACTCACCAAGAGTTTTCTGAGGGCTTGTTTGACATCTTTGTTCCTCAGAGTATAGATTAGTGGATTTGCAGCAGGGCTCACAGTGCTATACAGCACAGCCACAGCCTTCCCTTTTTCAGGATAATAGCTGGCACTTGGACTTATATGGGCACAAAATACAGCAAAATAGTACATGGTGACCACAATGAGGTGGGAAGAACTGGGACAGAATGCCCTCTTCTTCCCCTCTTCAGACCAGATCTTCAAGATGTTGGCAATGATAAAGCCATAGGACATTACAATCAGAAAGAAATTGGTACTACCCAAGAGGAGATCTGTCATGAGTGTCATTAGTTCATTCACCTTCATTGAGGAGCAAGGGAATGGCAGGATTGGGGGGATCTCACAGAAAAAATGATCAATCACATTAGGACCACAGAAAGACAATTGTACCAGCATCATTGTGTGCATTCCAGAATCCAGGCCACCCCCAATCCATAGCCCAGTGACCAACACCCCACAGATCTTCTTATTCATCAGAGTGCTACAATTCAGGGGCCGGCAAATTGCCACATACCTATCATAAGCCATAGCTGTGAAGACAAGGAGCTCAGAACCCAAAGCCAAAGAGAAGATGTAGACCTGGACCATGCACCCAGCAATGGAGATGGTTTTCTTCTCCTCCACCAGGTTCTCCAACAACTTGGAAACCACTGTGGTTGTGCAAATGATATCCAACAAGGCCAAGTTGATCAGGAAAAAAATACATGGGCGTATGAAGACCTGAAGTGACCAAAACTGAAGCAATGATGAGGGAGTTGCCAATAAGAGCCAGGGCATAAAAGAACAAAAAGAGGCAGAAGAAGATTTCAAGGTGAGGGTTTTCCAAAAATCCCTGTAGGAAGAATTCAGTGACCAATGTCTGGTTCTTAAGAGCCAGAGGTTTGGGGGATTGATTAGTCCAAAGTGGCCAGAAGCCCACTAGTGACTGTTGTGTCCTTGATGTGTCTTCAATGGGCACACTGAGCACTTGTGGACAGCAAACAAAGCCTGGTAAAGGGAAAAAAATGATTTTTATTTCCTAATTTTAACCAAAAATCTGCATCAAGACAATATTCACCATGGACAGAAATGAAGGAGTGCAATTACAATGCAGAAACTAGACATAGAAATACTTAGTTTGGTAAGGATGAGGCATGGGTGATGCCAGGGACATGCATGTGATTACTTTGTGTTTATTTAAATTTTGTTTTCCTCTTCAATTAACAAGCATTTTGATGACTTTTAATGTTTCCACCCCCAATTTAAAATAAAAAATATAACTTATAACTTATGCTATTGAGTTATCATTATCATAGACTAGTGGGGTCCAACAGTAGATCCTCAAAGTCTAAAGAACACAGAGGATTAGATAATCCTTGAGCTAAGGGCTGTGACAGGGAAGGGTGCTTGGGCTCATACAATACCAAGAAAAGAAGCAGCAGCTCCTCACAGCCTCAGGGGTGACCTCTTCTGGGTCTTCTGATTCTGCCTAACAATCTCACTTCATTTGCAGCCCAGGCTTCATGCCAGTATAGGAAAGTCAGTGATCTGAGACAGCTGAAAAGAGAGACAATGACCAGCAATGAATAAGAGCCATCTGCTGATTCATACAATAAAACATTAGCAACACCTGTCACTTGACTTCCAGTCTTGCATCTCCAACTACCTATTGGACATTTCAATCAGGATCTCCTGCAGATAGCTTAAAAACAACATGTCAAAAACTGAACTCGTTTTTTTGTCCTCCAAACCTTTTCCCTTCTGAACTTCCTTTTTACTATTAAGGTCACTCCCTTCCTCCCAGTGACCCAGGCTTGCACTCCATCTTAGGTGTTGTCCTTGCATTTTCATTCTCTCGTTCCCCTATATTCAATCTGTTGCCAAGTCCTACTAATTTTACCTTCATAACATCTTGCTACAGGCCTCCTTCTCTCCTTTGACACTGTGATTACCCTGTTGCAGGCCTTCATCATTTCATGCCTAGACTATTTCAATAGCCTGCTATTACTCTCCCTACTTCAATCTCTCTGTACTCTAGTTCACCCTCCACTCAAATGTCAAATTAGTCTTCCTAATTGACCGTGTCACATTCCACCTCATTCAACAAACTTCTATGTTTCCCCACTAGAATCAAATATAACACCCTCTGGCACTCAAAGCCCTTTACAATCTGCACCCCTTTAACTTTCCAGTCTTCTTACATACTTTACTCTCTCATAACTCCCACACACTCTGTGATCCAGTGACAATAACCTCCATGCTGTTCCTCTCACAAAACTCTCCATCTCCAGACTTTGAATATTTTCACTGTTTGTCCACAAGGCCTGGAATGCTCTTCCTCCTCATTGCCACCTACTTTCTTTCTTGGCTTCTATCAAGTAGAAGATAAAATCTCATCTTCTAAAAGAAGCCTTTCCTGATCCATCTTAATGCTAGTTCTTGCCTTCTGAGATTGTCTCCAGTTTATCCTGTCTATATCTTGTTGCTATAGGGGTGTTTGCATGTTTTCTCCCCAATTAGACTTTGAGCTCCTTGAATCAAGCAGGAAGATGAGGATGAAGGAACGGCTACAAAGATACCTATAGTCCGGATATGGAGTAGCATGACAGGAACACAAGGAGGCCTGTTTTACTGGATCACAGAGTGCATAGTAATGGGGGGTGGTGAGAAGAAAGGTGTAGGAAGACTAGAAAGGTAGGAGAGGGTCTGTTTGGGAAGGGCTTTGAATGCCAAACAGAGAATTTCATATTTGATTCTAGTGGTGAAAAGGATACAACTAGAGTTTATTTCTGGTGCTAGTGATGTGGTCAAATATTCACTTTAGGAAACAATTTGACATATAAGTAGAGGGCAGGCTGGAGTAAGGAGACACTTGAGGCCGGGGCCAACATTTCAATGGAATCAGTTTCCTTTGAAATCCTTACATAACAGTCCACAAGAAACCAGACAGGATGTGCATAAGTCACATCCCACACTACCTCCAATTCCCCTTAATTGTTTCTCTGTGAAAGATTTTTTTAATGTAATTTCCCCAAAGATTCATTTATAGTCAGAGCTATGTATATTTAACAGGCTTTCAGTTATGATTATACATGAGCCATCTTTAAGACAGGAAGATGAATATCTAGTGATCTAATGTTGGAATGGAAAGAGATTCAGGAACTGAACTGGGCTTATATCCAGCCTCCCAGACAACCAATTGTTCCCGTCACCACTATTTCTGAGCCATCTAGCTTAGCCTAAGCACAAAGATTTAGAGCAAGAGGGGGGAACCTGCCCCCTCAAGGCCACCTGTGGCCCTCTAGGTCCTCAAGTGGGCCCTTTGACTGAATCTTTCTGAAATTTTGATTCAGTCAAAGGGCCACACTTGAGGCCATAACTGAATGTCAATGGGATGAGTTCACCCATAAATTGGAAGTAAATAAGAAAATGGATTAGAAACCAGAATCCAAAAATATGTCATTTACAGAAAGCACAATTGAAACAGACACACACACACACAATAGGCAGGTGGAACATAATCTAGTTTGTTTCAGGAAGGGTAGCAATCATGATCTCAGACAAACCAAAAGTAAAAATAAAACCAATTAAAAGAAGGGAAACTACATCTTACTAAACAGTTATCACACACAATGAAGTACTATCAATATTAAACATTTATGCAACAAATGGCTTATCATCCAAATTCTTAAAGGTAAAGTTAATGAGTTACAAGAAGAAATAAACAGTAAAAATATAATATTGGGGGACAATAACTTTTGCCTAAGAATTATATAAATCTAACCATAAAATAAATGATACTGAACTTAAGAATATGAACAGAATTTTATAAAAATTGGATATGACAGACCTCTAGAGAAAATTAAACAGAAATAAAAAATAGTGTACCTTTTTCTAAGCCGTTTGTGGCACCTTCCCAAAAATTGACCATATAATAGGGCATAAAACCTCACAAAGGCTGAAAAGCAGAAATATTAAATGAATCACATTCAGACCACAACACAATAAAAATTACATTTAACAATGGGCCATGGAAATGTACATTACAAATTAATTAGAAAATAAATTATCAAATCCTAAGGAATAAATGGGTCAAAGAACAAATCATAGAAACAATAAAAAAATTTACATTAATGAGAACAACAATAAAACAACACATCAAAAGTTATGGGATATAGCCAAAGCAGTGCTTAATTGGAAATTATATATCTCTAAATGCTTATATCAATAAAATAGAGAAAGGGCAGGTCAAGAAGTGAGCTGGCATGAGACAGCTAGGTGGTACAGTGGAGGGAGCAGTGGCCCTGGAGTCAGAAGGAACTGAGCTCCAATCTGGCCTCAGACACTTGACACTTAATAGCTGTGTTATCCTAAGCAAATCACTCAACCCCATTGCCTAATCAAAAAAAAAAAAAAAAAAGGAAAAGAAAAAGAATTGTGTATGCAATTAAAAAAAAACTAGAAAAAGAACAAATACTATTATCGATTAAATAATAAATTGAAAAGCCTGAAAAATCAAAGAAAAGGTTAATAAAACTGGATTAAAAAAACATTACACTAATAAATAAAACTAGAAGCTGGTTTTTTGAGAAAATTAATAAAAATATAAAAACCATTAGTTAATTTTATTTTTAAAAAAGAAGAAAACCAATTTACCAGTATCAAAAATGAAAAGGTTGAATGAACCACCAATGAAGATCAAATTAAAGCAAATTACTTGGCCCAATTAGACATCAATAAATATAACAATCTAAATAAAATTGATTAATATTTTAAAAATATAAAATGTCCAGATTAGCAGAAGAGGAAATATAATTTTTGAGTAACCCTATCTTAGAAAAAGAAATTGAAGAAGCCACAAATGAAACCCCAAATAAAAAATCCACAGGACCACATGGATTCACATGCGATTTCTACCCGACTTCTAAAGAATTGTTAATTTCAATACTATATTTTAGAAAACAATTTGGAAAAGTAGGCAAAAAAAGATGTACTACCAAATTCCTTTTATGACACAAATATAATACTGATATCTAAATCAGGAAGAAGAAAAACAAAGAAAATTATAGACCAAATTCCCTCATGAATGTAGATGCAAAAAAAATTAAGTAAAATAATAGCTAAAGGGATTACAGCAATATATCATGAAGATTATACACTATTATACTATGACCAGGTATGATTTACACCAGGAATGCAGGGCTGCTTTAATATTTGGAAAACTATCATCATAATGGCCATCTGAATAATAAATGATTATCTCAAAAAATGCAGAAAAAGCTTTTGACAAAATTCAACATTCATTGGCATTAAAAACACTAGGAAGCAGAATAAATGGAGCTTTCCTTGAAATGATAAGTACTATCTATCTAAAACCATCAGCAAGCACTATCTGTACTGAGAATAAGCAAGAAGCCTTCCCAATAAGATGAAGAGTAAAGCAAAAAAGTCCATTATCAGCACTATTGTCCAATAACTTACTAGAAATGATAGCTATAGCAATAAAACAAGAAAATAATGGTATGAAAAACATAAATGATGAGGTAACAACTATCAATCTTTATATATGATATGGTATACTTATATGCAGATGACAATATACTTACAGATTTAGAGAATCAACTAAAAAAATAGTTGAAACAATTGACAACTTTAACGGAGTTACAGGATGTCAAATAAATCCATAGTATTTCCATACATTACCAAAAACTCCAACAGGAAGAGAAAAAAAGAGAAAATTCATTTTTAAATACCTGCAGACAATAAAAAATACATAGAGATCTACCTGCCAAGACAAACCCAGAAAGTATGTGAACATGATCACCAAACACTTTTCAAACAAATAAAGTCAGATCTAAACAATTGGAGAGACAGTAATTATCCATGAGCAGGATGAACCAATATAATAAAAATTATAATTCTACCTAAATTAATTCAAGCATGCAGTGATATACCAATCAAATTACCCCAAAATTATTTTCTAGACCTAGAAAATAATTACAAAATTCATCTAGAAGAACAAAATATTAAAAATAACAAGGAAATCAATGAAAAAAATGTGGAATAAGGTAAACTAGTAGTACCAAATTTCAAACTGTATTTCAAAGTGGTTATCATGAAAACAATCTGCTATTGGCTAAGGAATAGAGTGGTGGATCAGTGGAATAGATTAGGTACACAATACACAGTAGTAAATGACCTTAGAATTCCAGTGTTTGAACTAAGCTTTGGGGATAAGAACTCACTATCTGACAAAAATCACAGGAAAAGCTCGAAAACAGTTTTTCAGAAATTACGTAGAAACCATCATCTCTCTGTCTATTAAGATAAGGTTAATTTGAAGTTGAGGGGATGCCCATCAATTGGGGAATGGCTGAATAACTTGTGGTAATATGATTGTGATGGAAAACTGTTGTGCTATAAGATATGATGAGCAGAGACAGCTAGGTGGTGCAGTGGATAGAGCACTGGCCCTGAAGTCAGGAGGACCTGAGTTCAAATCCGACCTCAGAGCAAACATTTGACACTCGCTGTGTGATCCTGGGCAAGTCACTTATCCCCAATTGCTTAAAAACAAAAACAAATAAATTTAAAGGGGCAGCTAGGTAGCACAGTGGATGGAGCTCTGGCCTTGGAGTCAGGAGGACCTGAGTTCAAATTTGGCCTCAGACTCTTAATACTCACTAGCTGTGTGACCCTGGGCAAGTCACTTAACCAGCATTGCCTCACTTAAAAAAAAAAAAGATAGGATGAGCAGAGTAGTTTCAGAAAAACTTAAAAGGTATATCCAAAATGATGCAGAGTGAAGTGAGCAGAACCAGGAGAAAGTCACACACAGTAACAATATTGTACAACAACTGTTAATGACATAGCTATTTTGAGCAATACAATGTTCCTACATAATTCCAAAGGACTTATAATGAAAAGAAATGCTGTCTGCCTCCAAAGACATAATGCAAATTAAAGCATAATTTTTATTTTCTTTTTTTTGCAATATGACTAATATTGAAATATGTTTTGAATGATTTCACATGTGTTTTTGATATCACATTTCTTGACTTCTCAATGGGTAGGGCAGGAATGGAATGGAGGGACACAATTCATTACTCAAAATAATTTAAGTGAATATGAAAAGCAGATACATAACAAAATTTTTAAGATATTGAATAATAAAAGTAAAAAAAAAAATACCTGCATCTTGTGGATCCAAAGAAAAACTGCTTCTGTCTCAGATTTTTCGGGGTCAACATGGCAGCTCCACAGGAAAAAGGTTGTTCCCCAGTTCCCAAACACTTTGTGGTGAAAATTTCATCAATAATTTTATAAAAGTATGTTTGCCTCCTTTGTTCCATTCAAAAAATCCCAGAACCCAAAGCACATTCCCTTTCCAGAAATCTGGATAGATCTGGGTTTAAATCACTTGAAAAGAGAGTCTTTTGTTTAGGAGTAAGACAGGACTCTGAAATATTAAAAAAAAAAACCCAGAGTGTCTTCCCCAAGGTGGCATTAAAAGTGATTGTTGTGAGATTAAGTCTGCAGAGAGCTCTAGTGCCCTATTGGCAAGGTTCAAGTACCAATGACTAGGGTTATTTTCAGTGAGACTTTGCAGAAATACTTTCCCTGAACATCATTTTCAACCTTATAGAATAGTTCAAATGCAAAATCTCAGCTTCTCATTTAGGCTTTCCTTAGTATCAAGCTAAGGAACAAAAGGGTTCTGAAAGGTGAAGCCTCAACTAGGAATTAGAGGTGTGTGTGCATTAAGATGCTGCTAACATTTCCTTCCCTTCTTCTTCCCTTCCCATAAAACTGCCACAGCAACCTCTCATAGGGACAATTTCTCTCCTGCCCAGACCTGACTCCTACTTCCCTCATAACAAGACTTTATTAGTCTCTGTTCTTCCTTCTCTGTAGGGTTACCTCATTAACATCTGTAGTTGCCTTATTTAATGTTCTTTTCCTTTATCGCAGGCAGAAAAACAACTTTAAAAAATCCCACGTGTAAAGGAAAAATGACAATGAGTCTTCAAATTAGATGTGAAGTCTACAGACAGTTCCAATAAAATCTACAAATTCTGCTATGTGTCCCATATTGAAGCTAATTACAAAATAAATCATATTCACTTGCTGCTCCTAAAGAATTTCCAGTTCACCAGGAAAGATGTAACATGCATACCCACAAATGCCCACAACATAAAACCACAGTGTAAGAAATATTCAGGAGAAGAACAAAATAATATGAAAATTACATGGAAGGAGAGAAATCCTATGCTTGAGTTCACCTGCAAAACTTTATGGAGGAGGGGTAATGTGACCCAGAATTTGAAGGATTGAAAATATGACAGGAATGGAGAGGGCAATGAGCTAGAGTGAAATGTATGAACACAGGCACACAGGCACACAGGTAGGAGAGTTGAAGATGTTTTCCAAGAAAAATAAGCATTCTAATCCAGCTGGTGAGATGTTTGAAATGTCTAAACTACAAACCAAAATACATACATATTGAACAGCCTTCCAGTAATGACTTTGGATGTGCCTTCATTTACCAAGGAATAGGAGGCTATCATGTCACTAGCAAAAGAAAAGAGATATGGACTATAATGGTTGGATCAAATATATCCCAAAGTGAACACACCCATTCTGAAGGTAAAGGCATCCAGACCCAGAGAATTCTTAGTGGCTTCAAACTCCAGCCTCATCCTTATCACTGCTGCTTAAGATGATCTAGATTGAAATACTTTGAAATGAGAATCTCTTGTTTAAGAATAATATTCTGTTCTTTAACCTGAAGAAGCAGACCCTTACCCCAGACAGCAGGAAGAAGACCTGAGAGAGGAGAGTAATAAGTGAAGAGTTTTAGTGCTCTGTGGGCACTAAAGTAGGGGTCTGCAAGGTACATACATTTCTTGACTACTTTTTTGAAATGGGACTTTACTGGAGGAAAAAAAGGGTGTCACATTGCCAGTCATCATCAATGTCGTTATTTATTTTTAATTGGTTTTGTTATTCAAAATATTGACTCTCTGCCCTGTCTCTCTTATGACCCAGCTTAATGAAATCACTAGCTGGGATGTGGGCAGGCTTCTAAACAGTGATTCTAAACATTTATATCATCCATGGAAGAACTATACATAATTAGATATCAGAAGAATCTTAGAGGTCACCTAGTTAAACTTCATCATGTAATGGATGAAGAATTTGAGCTACAAAGACCTTGAATGACTCACCTAAAGCCACACAACTAGGAGGCAGAAACATAAAGAATGGAGGTGATTAAAAAGAGGTTCGTAATTCTATGACCATCAACGAATAAATATCAAATTTCCAAGAATGTTGACGATCCACTGATATGTCTAATGATTTATCATTAGCCAGCAATAGGAACATAGTATTTAGTGAATGAACATTAAAGTTTAAAAGAAAAGTTCATTATCTTCTAGTCCCAAACCATATATTTTAGATATGAGCCTGCTAAGATTCACAGAGGAAAAAGTGACTTGATGAAGGTAGTACTGCCAGTTAGGGAACAGACCCAGGACTTCAACTCCAATATTTTCATTCTGAGTCTAATGCTGACTACAGTAACAGCAACATTTTTCTTTTATTTTCTTCAATTAACAAACATTTATTTTTCTATCCCTCATTCCTTTCCATTAAAAAAAAAAGAAAAATAAACCACATAAAATAAATATGCATGAGTGATCTTGAATCCATCACCTCTCTATCAGAATGTAGAATATGCTAGTCTCTTACTGGAGCTTTCTTTTTTTAGTCTATTACAAATGAATAAATTCCATAGAACCTCATAGTCCTGAGGTGCTCACATGAGAATTTTTTTTTCAGTTTGAAAGATCCAAGATTCTGGATTCTGACACAAGGATCCTAGTATTAGGGGAAAAGAAGTAAACAAAAGACTTTAGTCAATTCCAAAACAATGTTCAGTGAGGACATAATAACTATATGAATTCTTATAATACCACCTTCAGAGTAATCTGCTAAGGACCAAACAATGAGCTAGCCTTTAAAGAGAAAGATAGGATGAGACCTGAAGGGGATATACTAAGAGGTGCCACTTGAGACTTTCCAAAGGGTACTTTCCTGGGAAGGATGCCAAAGGAGCAATTGAGTGCCAGCTCTGGTACAGTGAAGACTTTAGAGATATAGAATTTATTTTTAGTTCAGGTCCCCAAGGAAAAATTCATAGAGACAGGGAGATTTAGAAGGAAGCACTCTTGCCCTACAATCAGAGCACTGGGCTTCAAATGCTTCCTGGCCAAATGACTTGGGACAAATCACAGCCTTTCTGGGCCTCAGTTTCCTCATCTGTAAAATGAAGGGATTAGAGTAGAAATCCCCTAAGGTCACTTCCATTTCTACATCTATGATCCTGTGTTCCTAGATTTATAGAATAGGAAAAGATCTCAGAGACAATTGAATGCAACTGCTTCCTTTTATAGGCAAGGAAATTGAGGCTCAGGGAAAGGACATGATCTGTCCAAGGTCATCCACTAAATTAGTACCAAAAAGAGTTCTTGGAAGAACTTAAAAAGGAATTCAAAAATAGGTCAAGAGAGATTGAGGAAAAATTAAGAAAAAAAAGCAATCCAAAAAAACTATGAAAAGTAAACAATTTGGAAAAAGAGATACAAAACCTTAAGGAAGAAAATAACTCCTTGAAAATTAGGATTGGGCAAGGGGGATCAAAAGATATTATAAGACACCAAGAAATAATGAAACTAGAAAAATAGAAGAGAATCTGAAATATCTCATTAGAAAAAACAACTGATCTGGAGAAAAGATCAAGGAGATACAATAAAAGAATTTTTGGACTGCCTGAAAGTTATGATTTTAAAAAGATTTTTGATACAAAATTACAGAAATTATTAAGGAAAATTGCCCTGCAGTTCTAGAACAAGAAGGCAAATTAGAAATAGAAAAAAAAAATCTTCCATTTGTCACCTGACAGAGATTGTAGGAGGAAAACATGCCAAGTGTCCCAGGCTAAGGAGAAAAGGTTGCAAGCAACAAGAAAAAAAAAAAACAATTTAAGTTTTGCAGAGATAAAATCAGGATTTCACAAGACCTAGCAGCTTCTACACTAAAAGACCCTAAGTCTTGGAACATTATATTTCAAAGAGCAAAAGAGCTAGGTTGCAAACAAGAGTAACCTACTCAACAGATTTGAGTATAATCTTGAATGAGGGGGAAAAGGGACATTTAATAAACTGAAAGACATCAGATATTTGTGACAAAAAAGCCAGACCTCAGTGGAAAATTCAATATAACAGATTGAGAAGAAATAGAAGGAATTATCAATACTATCTGGTACTAAGAAATAGAAAGATGAATGGAACAAAGTAGACATACAATTTACAGCAGGAAATAAATATAACAACTTTGTATTCAACAACTATAAAGACTTATTTTGGAAGATAAGTACTCATTATTTGGTAAAAAAATAAGTTAGGAAAACTGGAAAGCAGTCTGGCAGAAATTGGGTATAGAACAATATGTTACATCATTTACTAAGCTAAGATCCAAATGGACTCATGCCCTAGCTATAAAGAGAGATATTACAAGAAAATCTGAAGAACATGGAATATATTATTAATTAGACTTATGGATAGGCAAACAATTTATGTAGAAAGAAGAGATAGCAGGTGAAATGTAAAATGGACAATTTTGATTATGTTAGTTTTTGTTTATAAATAGTATTTTTTTTTCCAATTTCATGGAAAGACAATTTTCAACATTCATTTTTATAAGATTTTGAGTTCCAGATTTTGCTCCCTCCAGCTCTCCCATTTCCTATTCCCAAGATGGCAAGCAACCTGATAAAGGTTATACATGTGCAATCATGTAAAACGTAATTGCACATTAGCCAATTCTGAAAGAAGAAACAGAAAAAAGTAAGAAAAATGTGAAAAAAGTAAAAATAATATGCTTCAATCTGCATTCAGATTCCATAAGTTCTTTCTCTGGATATGGATAGCATTTTTGACCATGAGTCTTTTAGAATTGTCTTTGATCCTTATATAGCTGAAAAGAGCTAAGTGTATCAATGTTGGTCATCACACAATATTGTTGTTACTGTGTACAATGATCTCTTGCTTCTGCTCACTTCACATAGTATCAGTTCACGTAAGGCTTTCCAGGTTTTTCCGAAATTCACCTGCTCATCATTTCTTATAGCACAAGAGTATTCCATTATATTCACATACCACAACTAGTTCAGCCATTCCCCTATTGTTAGACATTCCCTCAATTTCTAATTCTATGCCACCACAGAAAAGAACTATTATAAATATTTTTGTATATGTAGGTCCATTTCCCCCTTTCATCATCTCTTTGAGATACAAACTTAGTAGTGCTATTCCTGGATCAAAGGGTATACACAGTTTGCTTGCCCTTTGGGCATAGTTCAAAATTAGTTTCCAGAATAGTTGGTTCATTTCACAACTCCACCAACAATGCATTAGTGTCCCAATTTTACCAAATCTTCTGCAACATTCATCATTTTCCTTTTATGTCATATTAGCCAATCTGATATGTGTAAAGTAGTACCTCAGAATCATTTTTGTTTGCATTTCTATTTCATATGACAATAGATAACTTTGATTTCTTCATCTGAAAACTGCCTATTCATATCTTTTGACAATTTATCAATTGGGGAATGACTTCAAAATTGATAATTATTCATTAAAATTAATTAAATTCTTTTAAAATTAATTACAATTTAAAATTGTTTCCCAGCTTTCTGCTTTCCTTCTAATCTTGGTTGCATTCATTTTGTTTATGCAAAAACCTTTTTAATTTAATGCAATCAAAATTATACATTATGTATTTTTAATGTTCTCTATGACTTGTCTGTTCATAAATTCTTCCCTCCTGCATAGATCTGACAGGTAAATTATTCCTTGTTTTCCTAATTTGCTTATGGTATTACCTTTCATGGCTAAATCATGTACCCATTTTGACCTTATCTTGGTATGCCATGTGAAAGGTTGTTCTATACCTTCTTTCTGCAATGCTATTTTCCAGTTTTCCTAGCAGTTTTTGTCAAATTGTGAGTTCTTATCCCAGAAGCTGGAGTCTTTGGGTTTATCAAACAATAGATTACTACAGTTATTTACTACTATGCTTTGTATACCTCATCTATTTCATTGATCTACCACTCTATTTATTTTTTTGGTTTTGTTTTGTTTTGTTTTGTTTTTTAGGCAGTTGGGGTTAAGTGACTTGCCCAGGGACACACAGCTAGTAAGTGTCAAGTGTTTGGTCTGAGGCTGGATTTGAAATCAGGTCCTCCTGACTTCAGGGCCAGTGCTCTATCCACTGCACCATCTAGCTGTCCCTACCACTCTATTTCTTAGCCAGTTCCAAATAGTTTGGTTGATTGACACATCATATAATATAGTTTTAGATCTGGTACAGCTAGGCCACCTTCCTTTGCATATTTGTCATTAATTCCCTTGATATTCTGGAGCTTTTGTTCTTCCAGATGAATTTTGTTTAACCTAATTTTTGGTAGTTTGATTGGTATAGAACTGAATAAGTAAATTAATTTAGATAGAATTGTCATTTTTATTATATCAGCTCAGCCTACCCATGAGTAATTGATATTTTTCCTATTGTTTAGATCTGACCTTATTTGTGTGAAAGTGTTTTGTAATTGTGTCCATATAGTTCCTGGGTTTGTCTTGGCAGGTAGACTCCCCAATATTTTATATAGTCTACAGTAACTTTAAATGGAATTTCTTTTTCTATCTCTCACTGCTGGGCTTTGTTGGTAATCAAAAGAAATTCTTATAACTTATGTAGATGTATTTTATATCCTGTACATTTGCTGAAGTCGTTAATTATTTCAAGTAGTTGTTTAGTTGATTCTCTTTGTTTCTCTTAACTATACCATATCACCTGCAAAGAGTGATAGTTTTGTTTCCTTTCTGTCTATTCTAATTGCTACTATTTCTTTTTTTTTCACCCTATTGCTAAAGTTAACATTTGTAATATAATATTGAATAATATTGGTAGTAACGGGCATCTTTGTTTCACCCTTCATCTTATTTGGAGTGCTTCTAGCTTATTAACGCGATAAGAATGATACATGCTTATAATGTTAGGGAAAGCTCCATTTATTCCTATGGTCCCTAGAGTTTTTAATAGTAATTGGTGCTGTATTTTGTCAAAAGCTTTTTCTACATGTATTGAGATAGGCACGTGATTTTTGTTAGTATAGTTATAGATATGGTCAATAATGCTGATAGTTTTCCTAGTATTGAAATAGCTCCCAGATTAGGAAATTCCCTTTACCATTACAAGTCTGCAACTTCATTGTGACATAGAGTTTCCATCTTAAGGCATGCAAAGGTGAATTGACTTATTCAAGGAAACACAGACAATATGTCTCAGAGCAAGACTTGACCCCAGATCTTCCTACCCTTGAGGTGTACACAATCAGTTTCTAGGAGAAAAATTTAGAGATACTTCAAGGAGAAATCTTCTATCCAGGACACAAGGAAGGTTGTACAGAAATGTAAATGCAACCTTACCTCGAAGCACTAATTTGGAAATTTTCTATCTGGAAAATTCCTCTACTGATATGGAGTGGCTGAGAATAATTTCATTGCTTAACTTTTCCTGGCTAATTACTTTGCTACTATATCTCAGTTAAATACTTTTATATTTAATTGGTGTTTCTTACCTGGTCTTTTGGTAAATTATGTACTATGTCATATACTATCTTATAATTATTCATTTAGTGTTTTTCACCTGGTCTTTCGGTAAATTATGTACTAGATTGGGCTCAAGTTATATTTTTGTCTTTATATTGAATCTGTATCTTTACTTTGAATGCTAATATTTGGAAATTCCAATGTGAATAGAGCATCTACATTGTAAAGGAAAAACGGTCAGATGCTTGTGGATCATTTTAGAAGCTTATACTTTGAATTTGTGTACCCAATTATGATTTAAGTGTATTTTATTATTAATATTCATTATTTTTTCAGTTAATAGTTATTTTCTTCTTTCCCTCCCACTCTAGCCACTAGTAAAGGGGATAAAATTCTTGAATAAATCTGCAAATTCAAGGAATAAAAATTCCTTCACTTTCCATGTCCAAAATTACATGTCTTATTCTGTCTTCTTAGTTTGCCCACTTTTTGTTGGGTAGTAGAGAGCATTCTTCATCATTAGTCCTCCAACATCATGGTTTGTCATTGCATTCATCAGAGATCTTAAATCTTTTAAAGTTGGTTTTTTGCAATGTTGTTATTCTAGAAATTGTTCTAGTCATTCTTCATCACTTCATTCAAGTCTTTTGCAGCTTCTTTGAAACCATAGCTTTTGTCATTTTTTATGGCACCAGGTATTTTATTACATTCATATGCCACAATTTCTTCAGCCATTTTCTAGTTGGTGTTTACTACCTTACTTCCCAGTTCTTTACCACCACCAAAAGTACTATTATAAATAGTTTTATACAAATCAGTTCTTTTCCTCTTTTTTTTATCTTTTTGAGGGATATGGTTAATACTGGTATGATTGGGTCAAAATCTATGCAGTTTCATGACTTTGGAGACATAATTCTAAATCGCATTCCAGAATGGCTGAATAAATGCATAGCTCCACCAACAGTATACGAATGTGCTTATTTTCCCACAGTTATTCCTTTTCTTTATTTCTAAATTAATGATAGTTAGTAATCACTATGCTACTCATAAGGTACAAAAATCCTTGCCCTCAAGGCAAAAGCTTACATTCCATTAAGGAGAAAATATATGCAGAGATAAATGTAATACAATTTAGATCACAAAGGGTGAAAAGAAGAAATCCAGACAAAAGAGTTTGAAGAAAAATTAGGAGTAGTATCAGATTTCAAACTACATTACAAAATAATATTACTAAGGAAATTAGAAAAGCATGGGCAAATACACCTGTTAGATATATGGATAAGGGAAGAGTTTATGACCAAACAAGTGATAGAGAGGATCATGGGAAGTATAATGGATAATTGTGATTAAAGGAAATTTAAAAGTTTTTACACAAATAAAACTAATGCAGCAAAAAGTAGAAGGAAACCAAAAAAGTGGGGAAAACTTATAGCAAGTTTCTCTGATAAGGGGTCTTTTCTCAAATATATTAGAAATGAATCCAAAATTATAAAAACAAGAGTCATTCCCTAATCAATAAGTGGTCAAATGATATGAAGAACCAGTTTTCAGAAAAAGAAATCAAACCTATTAAAGTCACATTTTAAAAAAATGCTCTAAATCCATACTGGTTAGAGAAAAGCAAAGTAAAACAACTCTGAGGTACCACCTCACACTTCTAAGATTGACTAACATGACGTAAAAGGAAAGAGACAAATTCTGTTGGGTGTGTCGAAAAATTGGGACACTAATGCACTGATGGTGGAGTTGTGAAATAGTCCAACTATTCTGGAGAACAATTTGGAAGTATGCCACCCCAAACTATGAAACTGGGCATACCCTTTGACCCAGCAATACCACTACTAGGACTATATCACAAAGAGATCAAAGACAAGGGAGAAGGTCTTATATATATAAAAAATATTTATAAGAACTCTTAGTGGTAGCAAAGATTTGGAAATTGAGGAAATGTCCATCAATTGGGGTTTGACAAGACAATTTGTGATATATCATTACAACAGAATACTATTTTACTCAAAGAAATGACAAGCATGATGATTTTAGAAGAGACTGGAATGACCTATATGAACAGATGCAAAGGCAAGTAAGCAGAACCAAGAGAACATATTACATAATAACAGAGATATTTTAAGAAAGATCAATTGTGAAAGACATCTATTCTGATCAAGACAATGATCTAAAACAGTAGTGGGGAACCTGCAGCCTTGAGTCCACATGTGGCCTTCTAGTTACTTGGGTTGAGCCTTTTGAATGAGTTCAAGTTTTACAGAATAAATCATTTTATTAGAGAGATTTGTTCTGTGCAGTTTGGATTATCGAAGGGCCACATTTGAGGACCAAGAGGACTATGTGTGGCCTCAAGGGAGCAGGTTCCCTGATCTAAAACAATTCCAAAGTACCCGTGCTGAAAAATGCTATGCACCTACAGAGAGAAATGATGAGCTCTGAGTGCAAATTGAGGCAAACTTTGTTTTATTCTTTTTTAATGCATATGTATGTTCTCTTTTATAACATGGCTAATAAAGAAATGTGTATTGCATGACTTCACTTGTATAATTTATAACAAATTACTTGCCTTCTCAAGGAGGGAGAAAGAGAGGGAGAGAATTTGGAACTTAGATTTTTGAAAAACAAATGTGGAAAATATTTGCATATAATTAAGAAAAATTTAAAGAAACACATTGTTTAAAAATTGGGAGAGAGATAATTCTTTCAGCTGAAGGGGATCAGCGAATATGTTTAGGTGATGGCATCTGAATTCAAACTGAGTTGAGAGAGGAAAGAGGAATTTAGAAATCCAGAGATGAGGAGAAAGTTAATTTCACACGTTTGGAACTATCTGTATAAATTTATCGAAATGGAGTAACCATAGACTTAGAGCTGAAAGACATCATAGCATCATTATTTTATACCTGAAAAACCTCATAGATCATCTTGTACAAGACTCTCATTTTAGAGTGGAGAAAGCTGAGATTCAGGGAGAAGAAAGGATTTGCTCAAAGTCACATAAGTATTAAATAGAAGAGCTCGGATCTGAATCGACATATTTTGCCTCCAAATCCAGTACATTTGCCTAGCTATTCATCAAGTGTAAAAATAATAGCTGATACTGATATAGCTCTTCCAGATTTAAAAGGCACTTTACATACCTATTATCTCGCTGTATATTCACAATGATCCTGTGAGAAAGGCAATATTATTATCCCCATTTGAGCTATGAGCGTACTAAAGTTGACGGAAGTTGAATGAATTGTCTGGCATCACATAGCTAGTAGATATCTGAGGCAGGATTCAAACTCAGGCTTTCCTGACTCCAAATCCAATGACCTCATCATTAGGCCACCTGCCTTTAACACAAAACCAGTAGCACAGATTGGTTGGAAAATGGAACGTGCATGAAGGAATAATGTAAAACATAGATAAAAAACATACGGTTTTAGATAGAGAGACTGGAAAGAGCCTTGAGTTTGAAAGTAAACAATTGTCATAAGGATCTTCTAAAACTTTTTGGTAGGAAAATGGCATGGTTAAAACCTGAACTTTAAGAGAGCTATGTATGAAGAATAGATTGCATAGAAGAAGGGAGCAAGATGTTACAGGCAAATAGAGGAATTAGCTATCCTCTAAATGATATGAATGATGGGGACATGACCTGGGATATAAAATTTGAGTGAAGAGAAGGGAAATGCTGTGAGAGGTATTGTGGAGTAAAGATCAACAGAATGTGTTTGGCAACTGATTCATTGTGAACAAATGGTAAGAGGACAAATATAACTAAGCTTATTTTGACTGAGAGGGTGCTGTGTGGTCCAAAACTAAAATAAGGAAGTTGAGAGTAGAACAGAGGTGTGATATTGAACAGAGACTCAAGTCAGTCTCAGAGATCCATTCTGGCTCTGAGATTCTGACTGACAATCATTCTATAAATCCAATAACTGAGTCATAGAACCTAAATTGCCTTTAAATCATATTTTTATACTGGAATTTCCAAGATTACATTACCACCAAGTCATGTGGACAAATTACAATTATTTATTTGATGAATGGAAACATTTTCTTGAGGGCTGTTTTGAAATCCTTGTTGCGTAGAGTGTAAATGAGAGGGTTTAAAGTGGGGCTGATAGCGGTATATAGGACAGCCACTACTTTGCCGTTGTCCATGGAGGACCCAGAGCCTGGGAGAATGTATGTGTATATAACTGTGGTATAATATATAGTGACCACAATGAGGTGGGAGGAACAGGTAGAGAAGGCTTTCTTCTTGCCCTCTGTGGTGCGGATCTTCAGGATGCTGGAAATGATGAAGCCATAGGACACCATAGTGAGCACAAAATTAATTCCCCCAAAATATATAGTTGCAATGACGACCATGGTATTGTTCAGGTACGTGGAGGTGCAGGAGAGCAGTAGCAAAGTAGGGATTTCACACAAAAAGTGATTAATTTTATTTGGGCCACAGAAGGTTAATTGAATCATAAGGCCAGTTTGTACTGATGAACCGATGGCAGTGATGGCCCACACACTACCAGCTAAGAGGATGTAAACCTTTCTGCTCATCATGGTAGTGTAATGGAGGGGGTGACAGATGGCCACATACCTGTCATAAGCCATGGCTGTGAAGAGCAGCAGTTCAGCACCCAAAAACCATGTAAGGAAATACAACTGAGTCATGCACCCAAAATAGGAGATGGATTTCTTGTCTGCCAGGTTCTCCAGCAATTTGGGCAGAACTGTGCTTGTGCAGCCAATATCTAAGATGGCCAGGTTGGCAAGGAAAAAATACATGGGAGTATGGAGACCTGAATCTACACTTATGGCCACCACAATGAGAGCATTGCCTGCCAGGGCCATGATGTACAGAAAGAAGAAGATGCAGAAGAGGGCCAGCTGAAGTGGATGTGCCTCAGAGAAACCCTGCAGGATAAACTCAGTCACCATTGTTTGATTGCTCACTGTCATTTGCCCAGAAGATGCCTCCTAGATCCACCAGTGGATGTCTTCCAAAGGAGAGGCTCCCTCATGTGGTAATAAATGAGTGAGCTGAACTTTAGCAGAAACAAAATGTACATTTTTACCTTAAAATTCAAAAACCATTTGGGGTAGAATTGGGTTGGAGTACATATATACAAAATTAAAATTGTTGCTAACTGGTGAAAGCACATGTTGAAAATAACAACATTAGCACCTGTCCCAAATGAGTTTAATGTAAAATTCACTCCCTAACCAGTACCTTCTACCTCTAAGTGATATCACATTTTAAACATGTACATCCTTTTCTTGAACCACTCTCTTTCTTCTGTTTCACACTATATCTTTTTCCCATTTTTTTGCCTCTTTGAAGACAAGGACCATATATTATTTATATTACTTCTTCCTATTAAGTCTAATAAACATTTATTAAGTACCCACTATGTGCCAGGCACTGTGATAAGCACTCGGGATATAGATAAGAAAAAGACTGTCACAAATTGTATAGATAAAAGAGAAACAACAACTAACCACTGGCCTTAGAATCTGAAGACCTGGTTCTGAGTTGCAGCTCTGACACTATTAAGCTCTGTGACATTAAACAAATAAATGTGACCTCTTTGAGCCTTGATTTTTCCATCTGGGAATAGGATAGCATTAAATTTTATATCAGAGATCTGGATCTGGAAAGATTTAGAAAAAGAAAAAGAAAAAAAAAGTCCTGGAAACAGTTCCAGGGTGGAGAGGAATGTTTATAATTATAAGGAATGTTATAATTGTACATAAGGGAGTAAAGGCTCTGTGTCTCAGTTACAAGGCAGAAAGAAACACTAGCAGTTTTGATTGCAGGAGAGCAGGGAACATATTTATAGTTCCAAGTCCACGGAACTAGCACATATGGCTGCAGGGGAGCAAGATCTGTTCCTAGTTAAAGACCAGAGCATAAGCCAGAAGAGCAGTGACCACACCTCTTCTTGAATCAGACCACCCTGGAAGCACAAAAACTTACAGAATTCCAGAGCTAGCTCTGAAAACAGCAGCACATTAAAAAAAAACTGAAGTTTGGGAGAATGCCCTTTCCACCTCAGGAACAGAGCCTAACTTTAACATGAAGCTCAAAATCAAGACATGGGCTGGAAAGTAAGCAAGAATAAGAAAAGAACCAGACCATTAAAAATCTACTATGGTGACAGGGAAGATCAAGGCACAAATTCAGAAGAAGACAAGGATATCAAAACAATTACAAGCAAAGCCACAAAGAAAAACAGTGAATTGGACTTGAGTACAATAAGAAAGCCTTGGAGAGTTGAAAAAGACTTTGAAAATCAGATAAGAGAGGTAGAGGAAAAATTGGGGAAAGAAATGAAAGTGATGCAAGACAATTATGAAACAGAGAAAACAGCTTAGTAAAAAAGGCACAAAATGGTACTGAAGAAATCCTTAAAAATACAATTGGCTAAATGAAAAAAGAGTTATAAAAGCTCACTAAAAAAAAAAAAAAATCCAGCCAAAAATAGGATTGAGTAAGTGGAAGCTAATGACTCCATGAGATATCAAGAAACAACAAAATGGGTCAGCTAGATGGCACAGTGGGTAGAGCACCGGCCCTGGATTCAGGAGGACCTAAGTTCAAATCTGGCCTCAGGCACGTAACACGTACTAGCTGTGTGACCCTTGGCAAGTCACTTAACCTCATTGCCTAACCAAAAACAAAAAACAAAACAAACAAAAAAAATGAAACAATAAAATAAGTAAAAAAGAATGAAAAAAAAGAAAAGAAAATATAAAGTTCCTCATCAGAAATACAACTAACCTGGAAAGTAGATCAAAGAGAAATCATTTAAGAATTATTGTAGTAACTAAAAGTCATGATCAAAGAAAAAGCCTTGATATAATATTTGAAGAAATTATAATGGAATACTGCCCCAATACCATAGATCAAGAAGATTGAAAAAGATGTTCAAAGAATCCACTGAGCACCTCCAGAAAGAGATCCTAAAATGAATACTTCCAGGAATATTAAAACCAAATTCCAGAGCTCCTGGATCAGAGAGAATACTTTAAGCAGACAGAAAAAAATTCAAATATGATTGAGCCATAGTAAGGATCACACAAGACTTACCAACTATCACTTTCAAGGAGTGGAGGGCTGGTAATATGATAGTCTAGAAGGCAAAAGACTTAGGATGACAACCAATAATAAATTACCCAGGAAAACTAAGCATACTCCTTCAGGGGAAAATATATATTTAATGAAATAGAGGACTCTCAAGCATTACTGAGGAAAAGAGCAGAGATGAATAGAAAATTTCACTTTCAAATACAAGAATGAAGAGAGCATGAAAAAGTAAACAGGAAAGAGAAAACATAAGGGATTTAATAAAGTCACACTGTTTGCATTCATATGTGTGAAAATGACACATTTAACTCCTTAGAACCTTATCATTATTAGGTCAGTTAAAAAGAGTTTACATAGACAGAGGGCATGGAGGTGAGTTAATTATATTGGAATGGTCCCTAAAAATTGAAGGTGTTAGAAAGAGGGATACACTTTAAGAAGGAGGAGGGGAGAGGTAGGATGGAGAATTTTTCTCACATTAAGGTACAAGGAAGAGTTTTTACAGTAGAGAGGAAAATGGGGGATTAACAAGCAATGCTGAACCTCATTTTCATCAGATATGGTTCAGAGAAGAATAGATAAACATACCCAGTTGTGTGTAAAAATGTATCTTATCCAGTGTGATCTTATTAGGATGATAAAAGGGAGGACAGATTAAGGGAGGCATAGTTAGAAGCAAAATAGATATTTGAGGAGGGAAATGATTAAAAAAAAGAGAGAAGAATAAGAAGCAGAGTAAAATAGGATAAAGGGAAATAGAGACTAATCATAACTGAATGTCAATGGGATGAGTTCACCCATAAATTAGAAGTAAATAGGAAAATGGATTAGAAACCAGAATCCAAAAATATGTGGTTTGCAAAAAGCACACTTGAAACAGACACACACAAAATAAGCAGGTGAAGCATAATCTAATTTCCTTAGGCAAGGGTTGCAATCATGATCTCAGACAAACCAAAAGTAAAATTGGACCCAATTAAAAGCAGAGAAACTACATGTTACTAAAAGTTATCTTAGGCAATGAAGTAATAGCAATATTAAATATTTATGCACCAAATGATAGAGCATCCAAATTCTTGAAGGAAAAATTAAATGAGTTACAGGAAGAAATAAAGATTAAAATTATAATAGTGAGGGACCCTAACTTTCTTCTCTCAGAAGGAGATAAATCTAACCATAAAATAAATAATATAGAAATTATGGAGATGAATAGAATTTTAAAAAACTTAGATATGATAGACTTCTAGAGAAAATTAAACTGAAATAAAAAGTAGTATACCTTTTTCTAAGCAGTTTATGGCACCTTCACAAAAATTAACCGTATATTCTGGCATAAAACCTCACAAAAAAAGGCAGAAAAGCAGAAATATTAAAGGAATCACATTCAGACCACAATACAATAAAAATTAATTTCAATAAAGGGCCATGGAAATATAGATTACAAATTAATTGAAAGTTAAATAATCAAATCCTAAAGAATTAATGGGTCAAAGAACAGCCCAAAGAAACAATGTTTTTTTTCTTTAATGATAATAACAATAAAACAACATATCAAGAGTTATGGAATATAGCCTAAGCAGTGCTTAGGGGAAATTATATATCTCTAAATGCTAACATCAATAAAATAGAGAAAGGGCAGGTCAAGAACTGAGCATTCAAAGGGCAGCTAGGTGACACAGTGGATGGAGCACAAGCCCTGGAGTCATGAGGAACTGAGTTCAAATTTGGCTTCAAGAAATTTGAGATCTATTAGCTGTGAGACCCCGGGCAAGTCAACCCCATGATCTAGTTAAAAAGAAGGAGAGAAAGAAAAGAACTGAGTATGCACTTAAAAACAACTAGAAAAAAGAACAAATAGTATTATCAATTAAACATCAAGCTGAAAAGCCTGAAAAATCAAAGTAAAGGTTAATTAAAATTGAATTTAAAAACCCATTGAACTAGTAACACCAGAAGCAGGTCTTGTGAGAAAATCAATAAAAATAAATAAACCATTAGTTAATTTATTTTTAAAAAAGAAACAAAGAAGAAAATCAAATTACCAGTATTAAAAATGAAGAAGTTGAATGCACCACCAATGAAGATCAAATTAAAGCAAATTACTTTGCCCAATTATACATCAATAAATATGACAATCTGAATGAAATTGATGAATATTTTAAAAATGTAAAATGCCCAGATCAGCAGAAGAAAATATAATTTTTACGTAACCCTATCTTAGAAAAAGAAATTGAAGAAGCCATAAATGAAACCCCAAATAAGAAATGTACAGGACCACATGGATTCTCATGTGATTACTTCCAAACATCTAAAGAATAGTTAATTTCAATACTATATTTTGGAAATCTATTTGGAAAACTAGACAAAAAAGATCTACTACAAAATTCCTCTTATGACACAAATATAATACTGATATCTAAACCAGGAAAAAGAAAAACAAAGAAAACTATAGATCAATTTCCCTCATGAATATTGATGCAACAAATTTAAGTAAAATAATAACTAAAAGGATTACAACAAAAAATCATAAAGATCATACCCTATTATGCTGTGACCAGGTATAATTTATAACAGGAATGCAGGGCTGCTTTAATATTAAGAAAACTATCATCATAATGACCATATCAATAATAAATGATTATCTTAAAAAATGCAGAAATGGCTTTGGACAAAATTCAACATTAATTGGCATTAAAAACACTAGGAAGCAGAAGAATAAATGGAGCTTTCCTTGAAATGATAAGTAGTATCTATCTAAAACTATCAGCAAACATTATCTGTAATGAGAATAAGCAAGAAGCATTCCCGATAATATGAAGAGTAAAGCAAGAAAGTCCATTATCAACTCAATTATTCAATAACATACTAAAAATGATAGCTTTAGCAATGAAAGAAAAAATTTAATGAATAAAAATAAAAGAAACAAAACAATAAATAAAATAAAACTGTCACTCTTTACACATGATATGGTACACTTATATGTAGATGAGGGTATACTTACAGACCTAGAAAATGAACTAAAAAAATAGTTGAAACAATTAACAACTTTAGCAGAATTGCAGGATAAAATAAATCCATGGCATTTCCATAGAATACCAACAAAGTCCAACAGGAAGAGAAGAAAGAGAAAATCCATTTTTAATTAACTGTAGACAATATAAAATACATGAGAGTCTACCTGCCAAGACAAACCCAGAAACTATATGAACGCAATCACAAAACATTTTTTACACAAATGAAGTAAGATCTAAATAATTGGAGAGATATTAATTGTCCATGGATAGGATGAACCAATATAATAAAAATTATAATTCTACCTAGATTGATTCATGTATTCCGTAACATACCAATCAAATTACCCAAAAATTATTTTCTAGACCTAGAAAAAAATTACAAAATTCATCTAGAAGAACAAAATATCAAAAATAACAAGGAAATCAATGGGGAAAATGTGGAATAAGGTAGACTAGTAATACCGAATCTCAAACTGTATTTCAAAGTGCTAATCATGAAAACAATGTGGTACTGGCCAAGAAATAGAGTGATGGATCAATGGAATAGATTAGGTACACAATGCACAACAGTAAATGACCTTAGAAATCCAGTGTTTGATAAATGTGAACTAAGCTTTGGGGATAAGAACTCACTATATGACAAAAATCACAGCAAAAATGGGAAAACAGTTTGTGAGAAATTAGGTATAAACCAAAATCTCTTACTGTGTACTAAGATAAGGTCAATTTGAAGTTGAGGGGATGCCCATCATTTGGGGAATGGATAAAAATTTGTGGTAATATGATTGTGATGGAAAACTGTTGTGCTATAAGATATGATGAGCAGGATAGTTTCAGAAAAACCTAAAAGGCATATCCAAAATGATGCAAAGTGAAGTAGGCAAAACTAAGGGAAAGTCACACATAGTACCAACAATATTGTACAACAAATGTTGGTGACATAGCTATTCTGAGCAATACAATGTTCCTAGATAATTCCAAAGGACTTATGATGAAAAGAAATGCTCTCCACCTCCAAAAAAATAAAGCAAATTAAAGCATAATTTTTTCACTTGCTTTTTTGGCAGTATGACTAATATTGAAATATGTTTTTTATGATTTCACATTTATAATTAGTATCACATCTCTTTACTTCTCAATGGGTAGGGTAGGAATGTAATGGAGAGACAGAGTTCATTACTCAAAAAAAATTTAAGTGAATATGAAAAATAAATAAACAACTAAATTTTTAAAATATTGAAAAATTTTAAAAAACCTACATCTTGTGGATCCAAAAACAACTGCCTCTGTCTTAGATTTTTTCAGGGTCACCATGGCAGCTCCACAGGAAAAAGTTCATTCTCTAGTTCCCAACCACTTTGCTGATGAAAAATGTCATAAATAATTTTATAAAAGTACATTTGCCTCCTATGTTCTACTCAATAATTTCCTGACACCAAATCAGCTTTAGAGCCACATCCCCTTTCCAGAAATCTGGATAGATCCGGATTCAAATCACATGAAAAGAGATTCTTTTGTTTAAGATTAAGACAGGGCTCTGAGGGACTGCTAGGTGGTGCAGTGGATAGGTCACTGGCTCTGGATTCAGGAAAACCTGAGTTCAAATCCGGCCTCAGACACATAACACTTACTGGCTGTGTAACCCTGGGCAAGTCACTTAATTACATTGCCTATCCAAAAAAAAAAAAGACCCAAAAAACCAGAGTCTTCCCCAGGGCAACATTAAGGTGTTATGAGATTAAGTCTGCAGAGAGTTCTAGTGATCTATTGGCAAGGTTCAAGTATCAATGACTAGGGTTATTTTCAGTGAGACTTTGCAGAAATACCTTCCCTGAGCATCATTTCAGCCCTGTAGAATAGTTCAAATGCAAAATCTCAGCCTCTCATTTAGGTTTTCCTTAGTATCAAGTTGAGGCATGAAAGGGCTCCAAAGGGTTAAGCTTCAACTCAGAATTAGAGGTTTGTGTGCATTGAGATGCTGCTAACATTTCCTTCCCTTCTTCTGCTCTTCCCATAAAACTGCAACAGGAATCTCTCCTAGGGACAATTTCTCTCCTGCCCAGACCTGACTCTTAGTTCCCTTATACCAGGACCTTATCAGTGTCTGACCTTTCTTCTCTGTAGGGTTACCTCATTAACACCTGTAGTTGCCTTATTTAATGTTCTTTTTCTTTATCTCAGGCAGAAAAATAACTAAATAAAATCCTACCTGGTAAAGGAAAAATGATAATGGTACTTCACATTAGATGTGAAGTATACAGATGCTTTTCATAAAATCTACAAACTCCGCTGTGTCCATATTGAAGGTAATTACAAAAATAAATCATACTCACTTGCCTCTCCTAAAGAGTTTCCAGTTCACCAGGAAAGATGCAACATGTATAGCCACAAATGCCACAACACAAAACCACACTATAAGAAATATTCAGGAGAAGAACAAAATAATATGAAAATTACATGGAAGGAGAGAAATATTATGCTTGAGTTCACTGCAAAAATTTTATGAAGGAGGGGTAATCTGATCTGGAATTTGAAAAATGGAAAATATGACAGGAATGGAGAGGGCAATGAGGCAGAGTGAAATGTATGAACACAGGCACACAGGCACACAGGTGGGAGAGTTGAAGATGTTTTCCAAGAAAAATAAGCATTCTAATCCAGCTGATGAGATGTTTGAGATGTCTAAACTACAAACTGAAATACATATATTGAACAGCCTTCCAGTAATGACTTTGAATGAGCCTTCATTTACCAAGGAATAGGAGGCAATCATGTCACTAGAAAAAGAAAAGAGATATGGACTCTAATGGTTGCATCAACTATATCCCAAAGTGAATATACCCACTCTGAAGGTCAAAGGGTCCAGACCTAGAGAATTCTTAGGGGGTTCATACTCCAGCCTCATCCTTATCACTGCTGCTTGAGATGATCTGGATTGAAATACTTTGAAATGAGAATCTCTTGTTTAAGAATAAGATTCTGTTCTTTAACCTGAAGAAGCAGACCCTTTCCCCAGACAGCATGAAGAAGACCTGAGAGATGAGAGTAGTAAGTGAAGAGCTCTAGTGCTCTGTGGGCACTAAAGTAGGGTCTGCAAGGAACATACATTTCTTGGCTACTTATTTGAAATGGGACCTTACTGGAGGAAAAAGAGGGTGTCACATTGCCAGTTAATATCAATGTCGTTATTTATTTTTTATTGATTTTGTTATTCACAAGGGAGACTCTTTGCCCTGTCTCCCTTATGACCCAGCTTAATGAGATCACCAACTGGAATGTGGGCAGGTTTCTAAACAGTGGTTCTAAATATTTATATCACCCATGGGATGATATAGATAATTAGATGTAGAAAGACCCTTAGGGATTACCTAGTTCAACTTCTTCATCTAATAGATTTGGAATTTGAGGACACAAAAACCTTGAATAACTAACGCAAAGCTACACAACTAGGAGACAGAAACTTAAAGAAAGAGAGTGATTAAAGAGAGATCAATAATTCTATGACAATCAACAGGAAAAAAATCAAGTTTGCAAGAATGTTGAGGAGGTGATGATATATCTAATGTTTTTTTCTTTTTTTTCCACTTTTTCAGTAATTTATTTTGCTTTATCAATAATCACTTCCACAAACTTTTGAGTTTTAAATTTTTCTTCCACTCCCTCCCCACCTCTCTTCTCAAAATAGTGTGCAATCTGATATAGGCTATACATATATATTCCTATTAAACATATTTTCACATTAGTGATGTTGTAAGGAAGAATTAGAACCAATAGGAGGAACCACCAAAAAGAGGAAAGAAAACTCAACAGAAGAAAAAAATAGCCAATAGTATGCTATTATTGGCGTTCAATATCCATATTTCTTTCTTTGGATGTGGTTAGCATTTTCCATTAGGAGGCCTTTGGAGATGTCTTAGATCCTTGTATTGCTGAGAGGTGTTAAGTCTATCAATATTAATCATCGCAAAACGTGGTTCTTCCTGTGTACAACATTCTCCTGGTTCTGCTCACTTCACTCAGCATCAGAGCATACAAATCTTCCCAGGTTTTTCTGAAGTCTGCCTGCTCATCATTTCTTATAGCACAATAGATTCCATTACATTCATATACCACAACTTGCTCAGCCATTCCCCAATTGATGGGCATCCTCTCAATTTCCAATTTTTGCCACCACAAAAAGAACTGCTATAAAAATTTTTGTACATGTGGGTCCTTTTCCCATTTTTATGATCTCTTTGAGATACAGTCCTAGAAGTGCTGTTGCTGGGTCAAAGGGTATGCATATTTTCATAGCCCTTTGGGCATAGTTCCAGACTGCTCTCCAAAATGATTGGATCATTTCACAACTCCACAAACAAGGCATTAGAATTCTACTCTTTCCACATCTTCTCCAACATTATCATTTTCCTGTTTTGTCATGTTGGTCAATCTGACAGGTGTGATGTGGTACCTCAGACTTCTTTTGATTTGCATTTCTCTAACCAATAGTAATTTAGAACATTTTTTTTCATATGACAATAGATGGCTTTAATTTCTTCATCTGAGAACTGCCTGTTCATATCCTTTGACCATTTATCAATTGAGGAATGATTTGCATTTTTATAAATTTGACTTAATTCTCTATATATTTTAGAAATGAGGCCTTTGAAAAAATTATTTCTCAATTTTCTACCTCCCTTCTATCTTGGTTGCATTGGCTTTGTGTGTGAAAAACTTTCCAAGTTAATGTAATCAAAGTTATCCATTTTGCATTTTGTAATGTTCTGTATCTCCTGTTTGGTCATGAATTCTTGTGTTCTCCATTAATCTGACAGGTAAACTATTCCTTGCTCTCCAAGTTTGCTTACAGTATCAGTCTTTATATCTAAATCATGAACCCATTTTGACTTTACTTTCATATATAATGTGAGATTTTGGTCTATGCCTAGTTTCTGCCATTCTCTTTTCCAGTTTTCCCAGCAGTCCTTATCAAATAGTGGTTTCTTATCCCAGAAGCTGGGGCATTTGGGTTTATCAGAAAATAGATTACTATAGTCATTGACTACTGTGTCTTGCAAACTTAACCTATTCCACTGATCCACCACTCTATTTCTTAGCCAAGTAGTTTTGATGATTGCTGCTTTATAATACAATTTAAGATCTGGAATGGCTAAGCTACCTTCCCCTGCCTTTCTTTTCATTAGTTCCCTTGATACTCTGGACCTTTTGTTCTTCCAAATAAATCTTATTATGATTTTCTCTAACTCCATAAAATAATTTTTTGGTAGTTTCATTGGTATGTCACCGAATAAGTAAATTAGTTTAGGTAGAATTGTCATTTTTATTATATTAGCTCGACCTACCCATGAGCAACTGATGTTTTTCCAAGTATTTGGATCTGACTTTATTTGTGTGGAAAGTGTTTTGTAACTGTGTTCATGTAGTTCCTGGATTTGTTTCAGTAGGTAGACTTCTAAATATTTTATAATGTCTACAGTAACTTTAAATGGAATTTCTCTTTCTATCTCTTGCTATTGGGCTTTGTTGGTAATATATATAAATGCCAGTGATGTGTGTGGGTTTATTTTATAGCCTGCAACTTTGCTGAAGTTGTTTATTATTTCAAGTAGTTTTTTACTTTATTCTCTGGGATTCTCTAAGTATACCATCATATCATCTGCACAGAGTGATAACTTTGTTTTTTCTTTGGCTATTCTAACACTTTCAATTTCTTTTTCTTCTCTTATTGCTAAAGCTGACATTTCTAGTACCATAGTGAATAACAGTGGTTATAATGGATGTCCTTGTTTCACCCCTGTTATTGGAAATGCTTCTAGCTTGTCCCCATTACATATGATACTTGTTGATGGTTTTAGGTAGATGCTATTTATTATTTTAAGGAAGACTCTGTTTATTCCTATGCTCTCTAGTATTATTAATAGAAATGGGTGTTGTATTTTGTCAAAAGCTTTTTCTGCATCTATTGAGATGATCATGTGGTTTCTCTTAGTTTGGGTGTTATATGATGAATTATGCTGATAGTTTTCCTAATATTGAACCAGCTCTGCTTTCCTGGCATGAATCCTAACTGGTCATATTGTATTATTCTTGTGATAAGTTGCTGTAATTTATTTACTAATATTTTATTTAAAATTTTTGCATCTATATTCATTAGGGAAATTGGTCTATATTTTTCTTTCTCTGTTTTGACTCTTCTTGGCTTAGGTATCAGCATGATATTTGCATCATTAAAAGAATTTGGTAAGTCTCCTTCTTCACCTATGCTACCAAATAGTCTATATAGTATTGGAATTAATTATTCTTTAAATGTTTGATAGAATTCACTTTTAAATTCATGTGGCCCTGGAGATTTTTTCCTAGGGAGTTCATCAATGGCTTGTTCAATTTCTTTTGCTGAGATGGGGTTATTTAAGTATTTTAATTCCTCTTCTGTTAATCTGGGCCATTTCTATTTTTGTAAGTATTTATCCATTTCACTAAGATTGTCAAATTTATTGGCATACAGTTGGGCAAAATAGTTCCTAATTATTGTTTTAATTTCCTCTTCCTTGGCGGTGGATTCACCCTTTTCATTCTTGATACTGGTAATTTGGTTTTCTTTTTTCTTTTTTTTAAATTAAATAAACCAAAGGTTTATCTATTCTATTGGTTTTTTCATAAAACCAGCTCTTAGTTTTATTAGTTCACTAGTTTTCTTAATTTCAATTTTATTAATTTGTCCTTTGGTTTTCAGTATTTCTTAATTTGGTGTTTAATTGAACATTTTTAATTTGTTCTTTTTCCAGTTTTTTTAGTTGTATGGCCAATTCATTGATTTCCTCTTTTTCTATTTTGTTCATGTAAGCATTTAGAAATATAAAACTTCCCCTAAGAACTACTTTCGCTGCTTCCCATAAGTTTTGGTATGTTCTTTCATTATTGTCATTCTCTTGAATGAAGTTATTGATTGTTTCTATGATTTGTTGTTTGATGCAATCATTGTGTAGGAGTAGATTATTTAGTTTCCAATTATTTTTTAGTCTATCTTTCCATGGTCCTTTATTATATATAATTTTTATTGCATCATGATCTGAAAAGAATGCATTGAACATTTCTGCTTTTCTGCATTGGATTGTGAGGTTTTATGCCCTAGTACACGGTCAATTTTTGTGTATGTGCCATGTACCACAGAGAAAAAAGTATATTCTTTTCTATCCCCATTCAATTTTGTCCAGAGGCCTATCATACCTAACTTTTCTAATATTTTATTCACTTCCCTAACTTCTTTCTTGTTTATTTTGTGGTTAAATTTATCTAGTTCAGAGAGTGGGAGGTTGAGGTCCCCCACTAGTACAATTTGGTTGTCTATTTCTTCCTGTAACTCCCTGAACTTCTCCTCTAAGAATTTGGATGCTATACCATTTGGTGCATATATATTTAATAATATTACTTCATTGTCTATGATGCCTTTTAGCAGGATGTAGTTTCCTTCCTTATCTCTTTTGATACAATCTATTTTTGCTTTTGATTTGTCTGAGATCAGGATTGATACTCTTGCTTCATTTTTTCCTTCAGCTGAAGCATAATATATTCTGCTCCAGCTTTTTACCTTTACCCTGTGTGTGTCCCTTTGTTTCAAATGTATTTTCTGTAAACAACATATTGTAGGATTATGGTTTTTAATCCATTCTGTTATCAGCTTCCATTTTATGGGAGAGTTCATCCCATTCACATTCACAGTTATGATTACTATCTGTGTCTTTCCACCTTTCCTACCACCCTATTTATGCTTTTCTTTCTCTTTCCTCCTTTCCCCTTCTCACTAGTGTTTTGTTTTTGAGGACCACCTCCTTGAGTCCCTCCTCCATTCTATTAGCCCCCTCCCTTTTCTTCCCCTTTGTCCTTACTACTTCTTCCCTCAGTTCTGTTACCCCTCCCTTTTTTTCCACTTTTCCCTACTACTGCCCATAGGGCAAGTTAGATTTCTATACTTAACTGATTATGTTATTCCCTTTCCAGCCAAATCCCATGATAGCAATGTTTAAACAATGCTCATCTCCCTCCCCTCTTTCCCTCTACTGTAATAGGTTTTTCTGCCTTTTCCTGTAATGTAATTCATCCTTGTCTGCTTCCTCCTTTCCTTTTCTCTCAGTACATTTTCTTAGTTAGATCAGATTAATCCACTTACTTGGATCTATTTAACCCACTTGATTAGATTTTTTTTATCATCACATCAAAGTCAGCTGATACCCACCCCTCTATGTATACCACTTTAACATGGTGTAAAAACAATACAGTTATCAAGAGTTACAAGTGTCATCTTCCCTTGTAAGGATGTAAACAGTTTGCCCTTATTAATAACATGTTGTTGTTTCTTTCTGTCCCATTTACTTATTATGTCTCTCTTGAGTCTTGTATTTAAAGATCTAATTTTCTATTGAGCTCTGATCTTTTATCAGAAAAGTTTGGAAGTCCTTTATTTTGTTGAATTTCCATCTCCTCCCCTGAAAGATCATGCTCATTTTCACTGGGTAGTTGATCCTTGGTTGTAATCCAAGCTCCTTTGACTTAAGGAATATCATGTTCCAAGCCCTATAGTCTTTTAATGTAGAAGCTGTAAGGTCCTGTGTAATCCTGACCTAGCAGCTTCTACACTAAAAGATCATAGGTCTTGGAACATTATATTTCAAAGAGCAAAAAAGCTGGCTTGCAAACAAGAACAACTTACTCAGCAAAGTCGAGTATAATCTTGAATGAGGGGGGAAAAATGGACATTTAATGAACTGAAAGACATCAGGTATTTGTGACAAAAAAGCCAGAACTCAGTGGAAAATTCAATATAAAAGATTCAGAAGAAATAGAAGGAATTATCAAAAATATCTGGTACTAAGAAATAGACAGGTAGATGAATGAAACAAAGTAGACAGACAATTTACGACAGCTAATATATATAGCACCTTTGTATTCAACAAATGTAAAGACATATTTTGGGAGATAAGTATTCATTATTTGATAAAAAAAAGAAATTGTTAGGAAAACTGGAAAGCAATTTGTCAGAAATTGGTTATACACCAATATGTTACACCATTTACTAAGATAAGATCAAAATGGACACATGCCCTAGATATAAAGAGAGATATTACAAGAGGAACATGGAATACATTATCAATCAACTTATGAATAGGCAAACAATTTATGAACAAAGGAGAGATAGCAAGTGAAGTATAAAATGGACAATTTTGGTTACATTAATTTTTCTTTGTAAATAGTATTTCTCCAATTATACCTAAAGACAATTTTCAACATTCATTTTTATAAGATTTTGACTTTCATATTTTTCTCCCTCCCTTTCTCCCTTTTTGCCTCCTCAAGGTGGCAAGCAACCTGATATAGGTTATACATGTGCAATCATGTAACACATTAACCATTTTGTGAAAGAAGAAACAGAACAAAAGACAAAAATATGATAAATGTAAAAATAGTATCCTTCAATCTGCATTCAGATACTGTAAATGCTTTCTCTGGATGTGGATAGCATTTTTTACCATAAGTCTTTTGGGATTGTCTTGGATCATTGTATAGCTGAGAAAAGCTGAGTGTATCAATGTTGGTCTTCACACAATATTGTTGTTACTACATACAATGTTCTCTTGGTTCTGCTCACTTCCCTCAGTATCAGTTCATGTTAGTCTTTCCAGGTTTTTTTTTTTCTGAAATCCACCTGCTAGTCATTTTTTATAACACAGTAGTATTCCACTACATTCATATATCATAACTTTCTCAGCCATTCCCCAATTGATGGGCTTCACCTCAATTTCCAATTCCTTGCTGCCAAAAAAAAGGTCTGCTATAAATATTTTTGTATATATAGGTCCATTTATTTTTTTTATCATCTCTTTGAGACACAGACATAGTAGTGGTATTCCTGAATCAAAGGGTATGCACTGTTTGGTTGCCCTTTGGGCATAGTTCAAAATTAGTCTCCAGAATAGTTAGATCATTTCACAACTCCACCAACAATGCATTAGTATCACAATGTTCCCACATCTTCTCCAACAGTGATCATTTTCCTTTTCTGTCACATTAGTAATCTGATAGGGCAAGGTAATACCTCAGAGTTGTTTTAATTTGCATTTCTGTTTCATTCGATAATAGATAACTTTGATTTATTTATCTGAAAACTGCCTATTCATATATTTTGACAATTTATCAATTGGGAAATGACTTGAAAATTGAAAATGGTTCATAAAAATTGGTTAAAATTTTAAAGTTGTTTCCCAGCTTTCTGCTTTCCTTCTAATCTTGGTTGCACTCATTTTCTTTATGCAAAACATTTTGTAATTTAATATAATTAAAATTATCCATTTTCTATATTTAATGTTCTCCATTTCTTGTCTGGTCATAAATTTGTCCCTTCTGCATAGATCTGACACATAAATTATTCCTTGTTCTCCTAATCTGCTTATGGTATTATCTTTCATGGCTAAATCATGTACCCATTTTGACCTTATCTTGGTATACAGTGTGAGAGGTTGTTCTATACCTACTTTCTGCCTTGCTATTTTACAGTTTTCCCAGTAGTTCGTATCAAATAGTGAGTTCTTATCTCAGAAACTGGAGTCTTTGGGTTTATCAAACAATAGATTACTATAGTTATTTACAAATATGCCTTCTGTACCTCGTCTATATCACTGATCTACCACTCTATTTTTTAGCCAGTACCAAATTGTTTTGATGATTGACACTTCATATAATATAATTTTAGATCTGGTACAGCTAGGCCACCTTCCTTAGCATGTTTTTCATTAATTTCCTTGATATTCTGGACCTTCTATTCTTCCAGATGAATTTTGTTACTATTTTTCTAGTTCTATAAATTAATTTTTCATACTTTGATTGGTATGGCACTGAATAAGTAAATTAATCTAGGTAGAATTGTCATTTCTATTATATTAGCTCAGCTTTTACCCATGAGCAATTGATATTTTTCCAATTGTCTACATCTGACTTTGTTTGAAAGTGTTTGGCTATTGTGTTCACATAGTTCCTGGGTTTGTCTTGGCATGTACACTCCCAAATAGTTTATGTGGTCTACAGTAACTTCAAATGAAATTTCTTTTTCTATCTCTTGCTGCTGAGCTTTGTTGGTAATCAACAGAGATTCCTATAATTTATTTGGATGTATTTTGTATCCTGCAAATTTACTGAAGTCATTAATTATTTCAAGTAGTTGTTTAACTGATTCTCTTTAATTCTCTTACTTATACCTTCATATCATATGCAAAGAATGCAAATTCTTTGTTTCGTTGTTGCTTGTTCTAATTCCTTTAATTTCTTTTTCTTGTCTTATTGCTAAAGTTAACATTTGTAGTGTAATACTGAATAATAGTGGTAGTAATGGGCATCTTTGTTTCACCTCTCATCTTCTTTGGAATGCTTCTAGCTTATCTCCATTACATACAATACTTGCTGCTGGTTTTACATAAATACTATTTATCACATTAAGAAAACCTCCATTCATTGCTACCGTCCCTCGTGTTTTTAATAGGAATTGGTGCTATATTTTGTCAAAAACTTTTTTTCTATATCTATTGAGATAAACATATGATTTCTGTTAGCTTTGTTACTGATGTGGTCAATAATGCAGATAGTTTTCCTAGTAGTGCACCAGTTCTGCATTCCTGGTATAAATCCTATCTGGTCATAGTGTATTTTGATTACATTAAATTAAAAAGTTTTGTACAAATAAAACAAATGTAGCCAAGATCAGAAGGAAAGCAGCAAATTGGGGGGAAATTTTTATAGACAGATTCTCAGATAAAGGTCTCAAATCTCAAATATATAAAGAACTTTGTCAAATCTATGAGAAAATGAGACATTTCCCAATTGATAAATGGTCAAAGGATATGAACAGGCAGTTTTTCAATGAAGAAATCAAAACAATTTATAAACATGTAAAAATGCTCTAAATCATTATTCATTAGAGAAATACAAATTAAAGAAACCTTGAGACATCATTTTATAGCTATCAGATTGGCTAAAATGACTGAAGGGAAAGTTGGAAAAGTTGGAGGGGATGTGGAAAAGTTGGGACAGTAATTCACTGTTGGTAGAACTGTGAACTGATCCAACCATTTTGGAGAGAAATGTGGAATTAAGATCAAAGAGTTATTAAACCGCCTATGCCCTTTGACTCAGCAATACCACTACTAGGTCTACTTCCAAAGATGGTTAGGGGGAAAAAGAACATTCCAAAATATTTATCACAGTTCTCTTTATAGTACCAAAGAACTAGAAATTGAGGGGATGCTTGTCAATTTGGGAATGGCCAAATAAGTTGTGGTATATTATTGTGATGGAATACTACTGTGCTAGAAGAAATGATGAGTTCATTGATTGCAGAAAAACATGGATAGACTTTCACAAAATAATGAAAAGCAAAATGAGTCGAACCATGAGGGTGCTGTATATAGTAACAGCAATATTTTTTGAGAACAATTTTGAGTGAATAAATCATTTTGACTGTTTTAAATACCCAAATTAATTACAAAGGACGTATGAAAGAAGACACTATCTGTGTTCAGAGAAACAACTGATTAATAGAAGTATGTATAGAAGAGTTTTATATACATACATACACACACACATACACACAGAAGTACATGCATACATAAATATGTGTCTAATGGTAGCCATCTCTAGGGAGGGCAGGAAGATAAAAAGGACAAAAAAGAAAGTTACATGATCACTTTATTATATGGGAATAGCAAGTGGTACTTAATAGAGTCGCAGTTTCATGTAGAACCAATTTTTTATTCAATTGTACTATGTTATGAAAATGCTTGTTTTAAGTTCAAAATAAAATAAATAAAATTTAAAAACTTAAAACAAATAAACATGGCAGAGAAAGGTATTATCTTAGATCTCTCAACTCTTTATCTAATGTTGTTGATCCCTTTGCATGAACCTACCTGTGCTACACGGTTCAAATTCATGGTCTTCTGATCCATTGTGTTAGACTAGAAAATACAGTTGAGTAAGGAAGGAGTACTAGTGACTCTAGTCTGAGCCCTTCAATCTAGAAACTTTATGACTTCAGGAAAATTGTTTCTTGTATCTTGATCTTGGTTCTTTTTCCTTTAAAATGAAGTGGCTACACTAAATGAAACTAAACTCAATTCTATCCTCCTTTCAAACATATACTAGAACTCCTCTCATTTGGACTCCTTCAAGTAAGAATGAGGGAACAATACTTACCATAAGTTTCCTTTGCATTACAGATTGGGTCTGGACTTGTTCTTTTATTGTAAATGTAACTCTCAGATGAGGAAATTCCCTTTATCAACACAGGTCAGCACCTTAATTTCAACATAAAGAGTTTCCATCTTACGACATGAAAAGATTAATTGACTTATCCAAGGACACACAGACAATATGTCTCAGAGAACACTTGACTTTCAGGCTTTCAGGGGTACACTCTCTATTTTTTTGTTGTTTTTATTCTTATTTTTTCAGTAACAAAAGATACAACAGATTTTAATTTTGTGCATTTCTAAAAAGTACATTTTACCCATTTTGCAAAATGTGGAATTATGAGACAAATATGGAGTGCAGAGTTCTGGGATAATAATAGTATTTTGCTGAGCCAGTCTCTGACATGAGAATGAGGTAACAGCAGGCCAGAGACAAAGTGCCAATAATCAGGTAGCCATTCCACTAGTTTCATTATGAGGAACAGATTTGCAAATTGGGAAATCTCCTGATCAGAATTCCACCTTGCTGAAGTGAAGACAGAGATTTTGTACATAAATCAGAAGTGGGAAGGGAGAGAGAAAGGTGGATCACAAACAATCATTTCCCAGGCTTGAGCTGTTTCCCATGACAAACCCACCAATGGAAGATGATACAATTCTGGAGTTCAGTCTGGGGATCGTGACTTGGTGGGTCACAGACCAGAGTTCTATGATGGGAACAGGTTCTACAATCTTTGATTTGCTTCACTTAAGGTATGTAGGCACAAGGATGCCAGTGATTGTGGGCATTATCAAAGGTTTGATTGATCATTTCCAGCTGCATTGTGAGCTTCTGACTCACAATGAGCCAATTCTGAAAAATCTAATCTATTAGTGTATTCATTAAACATATGGTATCCATTATCATAAAAAAGATGATTCCCTTCACAGGGCAAGAGGAAGAAAAAATGAAATTGAAAGAATCATCTAAAATATATAAGACTCTTTGAAAGGAAGATAGTGTGAGGTTTTAGTGCCCCAATTCCCTAGGGAGAAACAGGGCCTCTTTACCCCTGGGTACAGAAGAGTTGTCCTCCAAGACTAGAGGACCCCGGCACTCCTGACCAAGTCAAGCTCTCCTCTTTCCGAGTCACTCGAAGACATACTTACCAATGTTGCCCACCCCCAACACCATGTTCAGTTGGCCAGGTTGTCTTAAACATCCCCAAAACATGGATTTTTAGCTCAAGGGATCATCATTTTGGGAATCAATCATTACTAAGTAAAGGCCAATTCTCAAAGTGCTTACTTCCTTCTTGCTCTGGATCTGGAGTGGGGTGGGGTACCAGTATATTAATCCTGGGTTCCCTGAAAGATCAGTAAAGTGACTGGATACTCTGGAGCTAACTAGTTTTGGGAGACCATGAGATGGATATGAGGGGTGCAGGTGCACAAAAGGTGGGGTGTATTTGGCTTGTGTGAGGCTTTCTGGGACAGCAGTCTACGAGACTTAACCACCACCCACCTTGGAATGGTTTTCATTAGGTAGCTTCTCTATCCTCCCACCTTAAAATGGGGAAGTATAAAACGTAAATATATTCAGTGCGTGTGCTCTGTCCCAACTCCCTACAGCATGCATCTCAGAGTCCTTGAAAGCTAGGCAGCAGGATAATAGGAAACTGACTGGCACCAGCATCATACCAACTGGCAATATCCTATCATACCATGACCAACATCAGCAGGGCTTATTCCTCCTTCCTTTTCATTAATGACATCATAAAGAAATTGCTCAAATGCAATTGAGAGAGGGAAAACTGTTGGTGAGTCAATAAACCTTTATTAAGTACCCATTATATGTCAGGCACTGTGCTAAGTGCTGGGGAAACAAAGAAAGTTAAAAGAGTCTGCTCTCAAGGAGCTACAATAGAAGGAGGGAGACAATAAGCAAAGAAGTGTGCACAAACTATAGACAGCATGGATGGGAAACAATCAACAGAGGAAAATTACTGGAATTAAGGGGAATCTGCAAAAGCTTCCTATAGAAGGTGCTGCTTCTTTTTGACCACTCTATGTCTATGGGGAGTGTGTCTTTTCTTTCTGCTGGATTATTTTTCCCTTCCCCTCAAAAGGCTGTCCTATAACAATGTTTACATATATTGAGCTAGCCATCCAGTAAGACCAAAAGTCTCTTTTACATGAGTAGTCTAACCATCTATTTTCTGAACCCAATTTCATATTTTATAATTACCCCTATTAAATGCCATAGTATTAATAAGTTTATAATGACCTGATCTGTCACCCTTCTCAAGAATGTCAGCATTTTGGGGCAGTTAGATGCCTCAGTGGATAGAGCATTAGCCCTGGAGTCAGGAGGACCTGAGTTCAAATCTGTTTTTTTTTTCTGAGTTCAAATCTGGCCTTAGACACTTGACACTTACTAGCTATGTGATCCTGGGGAAGCCACTCAACCCCATTACGTAGCCAAGAAACAAACAAACGAACAAATTAATAAAGAATATCAGCATTTTAAGAAGGAAGGAAGGAAAAGCAGAATGAAGGAAGCAAACATGGAGGGAGGAAATAAGCATTTATTAAGTTCCTACTATGTGTCAGGTACTGAGCTAAGCACTTTAAAAATATTATTTCATTTGATTTTCACAACAAACCTAGGAGGTAGGTTCCATTATTATCATCCTTATTTCATAGTTAAGGAAGCTAAGACAAATAGCAGTTAAGTGACCTCCCCAGGGAAGAATCTTTTATTCTATGTATGACTTTGAAATTTTTCCATGCACTTGCCTATACTTCATGAAGATAGCGTGGCTTAGGGGAAAGATCTCGCTGGAAAGAGGGACAGAAGACTTGTGCTCCATTGCTGACACTTCTTTAATATCTTCATGGTCTTAGACAAGTTATTTAATCATTTAGAACCTCTAACTCTTCATATGAAAAATAGAAAAACTAATACGTTTTCCATAGCGTTGTTGAAAGGAAAAAATAAAATGTTTGTAAAAGCCAATTTTAAGTATTCAGTCCTAAAAGAATGAGAAATTATTTTTCACTCAATGTCTACTACTTTGTGAAAAAGTCAGGGCAAACCTCAAATGAGGAAACTGAGGTCCAGAAAAAGTAAATGATTTGTCCAAGAGCATACAGCTGTCAGAGGCAGACATTTTTTTTAAGTCCACACGGCAGCCATAGCTGTGAAAAGCAGCAACTCAGCTCCTAAGGACCAAGTGAAGAAATACAATTAGGTCATGCAACCTTCATAGGATATGGGCTTTCTACCCGCCATGTTTTCAAGCACCTTTGGTAGAATTGTGGAGGTGCGCAGGATATCAACCACAGCTAAGCTGACTAGAAAGAAATACATAGGTGTGTGCAATATGGAATTAAAACTGATTGTAACAAAGGTGAAGATGTTCCCTGAGAGGGCCACTGTGTAGAGGGAGAGGAAAAAGAAAAAGAACAAGGGCTGAAGGTGAGGAGCTTCAGAGAATCCTTTCACAAAGAACTCAGTAACCAGTGTCTGGTTCATCCATGCCATTGGGTGGGAGACTATGGGTTGTTTGGACTATGTCCTAGAGATTCCATTCATTTATCAGCTTAATTATAGCCTAGTAAAAGAAGAAAAAAATGGATTGAATATTAGTAGGGAATTATGCTTTACAAGTTTGTCATCAATGAGAACAAAATTTGACCTTGGTTGGTATCGGGTGTTTTCTTCCTTAAACGCCCTTCTACAAGTCACTAATTGTGGGATCATCTGTATCACCCCCCTCCAAACCTTAATTTTCTCACCTGTTAAATGAGAATTCAGCATTGTCATGAAATCCAAATTAGATAACAAATAAAAATACATGTTGAAAATTATAAAGTATCATATACATATAATTTATAATTAATAATTTCATCATTATTTTATATATAGAACTTCATGATTTTGTTTTGAATCACATAATGGAAGGAAATTTAGTCAGAAATAAATTTTGGGATTTGTGTAATTAAAGATTGAGTTAAACAGCCCAAGAAGACATCTGATTCCTTTGGATTAGGTATTTTTATTCATAGAGTTGGAAATGTACTTAGAGGTCATTCAATTCAACCTTTTATCTTACAGATGAAGACACTGAAACCAAGAGAAGTTCAATATCTTGTCCAAGGGTTAAGAAAAGAGCTGGGAAATCAAATTCAAGTCCTTAGACTCCATTCCCAGTGTCTTTTGCTATCATAGCACCCTGTCATTCTACAATAAACAATGATGTTGATCTTCATGAAAGAGATCACCTCTCAAAATACTGGGGAATTTGAAATTTTCTTTTCACCAGTAAACTATAATAAGCACCTTGAAGTCAAACATTGTTTCATTTTTGGCTTTGAATCTTCAGAACCCAAAATATGCACTTTTTTTTTTTACTGGGCCTATGATTTAACGGGTTTAGGGAGCTCCCAATGATGAAATTCCTCAGCAGATACAAGTTGGCATCTGCTTTGTTACCTGGAACTCTGAGAAGATAAGGAATTTATTCAAAGCCACTAAGACAGTATGTGTCTGAGATGGGGACATTTGCTAATCAAATGATTGTTGTTATTGTTACTGTTTGTTCTCTGTCCTCAAAGAGGACCAATGACATCAGGAAGGGGATGTCCTGACTTGCAAGTGAATTAGATTTAAGTAAGGTAAGGTCATGCAAAGTCATCAGCCTCACTCTCTCCTATTACATTATAATGTAATTGAAATTATACAACTAACACCTTACTCTGCTCTCTATATCTTGTTTGTTCATAAATTGTTTGTCTAGCCATAAGTCTGATAAATAATATGCTCCATGTTCTTCAAATTTTCTTGTAATATTTCTCTTTACATCTAGGTCACGTACCCATTTTTACCTTTTCTTGGTAATGGGAGTAAAATATTGGTCTATGTCAAATTTCTGCCATACTGCTTTCCAATTTTCACCACAATTTTTACTAAACAATGAATTCTAATCCCCAAATCGTAAGTTGTTACACTTGTCAAATATGAGGGTACTATATTTATTTCCTGTTGTAAAGTGTGCATCTATTTTGTTCCATTGATCTACCTTTCTATTTCTTAGCTAGTACCAGATAGTTTTGATAATTATTCTCCTATATTATAGTTTAAGATTTGGTATTGTTAAACCTCCTTCCTTTACTTTTTTTTTTCATTAGTTCCTTTGATATTCTTGACTTTTTATTCTTCCAAATAAATTTTGTTGTTATTTTTTTCTAATTCAGTAACATAATTCTTAGAAATTTAATTGGGATGGCATTGAATTATATAAATTAGTTTAGGTAAAATTATGGTAATGGCCATGCCTACCCATCAACAACTTGGAGCTGGTACTACAGTTTCATTAGTATAGGGAACTTTCAGGGAGGAAATTACCTTCATCAAGGCAGATCAAGGCTTACTCTGAAATTTAGTTTTAAAGGATTGTCTGGAGTACTAAAAGACTAGGGGGCTTATTATAAGCTGAAGAGTCTGTGTACATAAAAGATTAGAATTAAACCTAGGTTTTTTGACTCCAAGGTAAAATCAAGTCTCTGTCAAGTTTGTCTGACTTCTTTTTGGACAGATGATAAGAGAGTGATAGAGAGACAGAGAGAGAGACAGAGAGAGAAAGAGAGAGAGAGAGAGAGAGAGACAGAGACAGACAGACAGACAGACAGACAGAGACAGAGAGAGAAACAGATATAGATTTTATATAAATAATTAGAAGAAAAGTTAAATATAGCCTGAAAATATACTTAGTTCTTTCACTTCATCTTGAAAAGGGGAAAATATTCAGTAATAGAGTTATAACCAAAGTAACAATATGAAGCTGGTAGCACCTGTTTCAAATTGAAATAATGCTTAAAAGAATATTGATAACCCCATAAATCTGAGCCTTGTAACTCCAAATAGATAAGATCATGGTAAGCATCAAAGTGCATTGCCAATGCAGATCATTTTCAAAAGTTGAATTTTTTCAACTACGGGCACAAAAAAGCTTATACCATACCTCTACCCAGTAGGAAAAGACTTGAGAATCACTACTTAATTTCTAAGGAATGGGAAGAGCTTCCCAAAGGTGATTTTGACCTCCTTGTTCCTTAGGGTATAGATCAGAGGATTCAAAGTTGGGCTCAGCATAGTGTACAGCACACCAGTCAGTTTACTCCTCTCTGGATTATAGCTACAAATAGGACTTATATAGGCATAGAAAACAGCTGTGTAATACATAGACACCACAATAAGATGGGATGAACAGGTAGAGAATGCTCTCTTCTTTCCCTCTGATGTCTGAATTTTCAAGATGCTAGAGATAATGAACCCATAGAACACCAAAGTCAGAAGAAAATTTATAAAACCATAGAAGGCATCTGCTAAGACAGTCATGACACTGTTAATATAAGTAGAAGTACAGGAGAGCAACAAGAGAGGAGGGATCTCACAGAAGAAATGAGTAATTACATTGGGTCCACAGAAGGACAGTCATGTCATCAGACCAGTATGTATAGAGGAATTGAAGGCACAGATGAGCCACACGCCAGCTGTCAATGCACTGCAGAGTGTCTTGTTCATCATAGTGTTGTAATGCAGGGGGTGGCAGATGGCCACATAACAGTCATAAGCCATGACTGTGAAAAGAAGCAGTTCTGATGATGCAGACCAAGTAAAGAAGAAGAGTTGGGCCATGCAGCCCCCACAGGAAATGGTGTTCTTCTCTGAGAGCAGCCCCTCCAGCACTTTGGGCAGAATGGAGGAGGTACAGACAATGTCCATTGTGGACGTGTTGGACAGAAGAAACTACATGGGGCTGTGGAACCTTGAGTTGAGTGTGATGATCAGGACATTGCCTGTGAGGGCCACCATATACAAGGAGAGGAAACAGCCAAACAATGGAATCCAGAGTTTGGGGTTTTCAGAGAAGCTCTGCAGGATGAACTCTGTCACCTGTGAGTGCTTACTAATGGCCATTGAGCTGAGAGGGTTTTCTGGATCAGACAGGAGGTTCTTGGATTGGACTTTCAAATCTTAAACAAATTGTATGAATATGATTGGAAATAACACTTAAGTGAGAAGAGATTTGATAAATGTGTATGGTTGATTTAAAACTATTGTCACCCAAACTGTGGACTAACTTTCACAATGGGAACACAAGAGTAAAGTACAGAACACTACAGCTTCCCCATAAACTCACAGCACAATCAGATCCCTTAAAACTAAATCTGGAATTAATCTGTATTAACAATTTCATCTTCCATTAGGTCCTCTTGCTTTCTGTATTATTTTCATCAATTTCTGACATCTCTCCATATGAATCACTGAGAAGTCAAGTAATATGATAACAATTATATGTGTGAAATCATGCAAAACGCTTCCATATTAGCCATATTGTATAAAAAAATTATATGACTTTATTGATATGCTACTTTTGTCAACATGTGGTTTCCCTGTCTGTTTTTATTGAGACTATTTCTGCTTTTCCTTTGTCAGAGATCATGATTACTACTCCTGCCTTTTTTTACTTCAATTAATAGATTCTGCTCTCTCCTTTTTTTTTTAACTCTGTGTCTTTCTCTTTCAAGTGCATCTCTTAAAAACAACATGTTGTAAAATTCTGGTTTCTATTCCATTTTGTAAATCCATTTCCATTGTATGAGTGAGCTCATACCAGTCACATTCACAGTTTTGATTATTGTTTATTTTCCTCCATCTTATTTTCTTATCTCTATCCTTCTCTTTTTTTATCCTGTCCTTCTTCCAAACTTTGTTTTACTTCTGACTGGTGCCTTTCTCAATCCACCCTTCCTTTTATCAACCCCCTTTTTTTTATTCCTTTCTTTCCTATTATATACAGAGAGGGAGAGCAACAGAGAGACAGAGAGAGAGAGAAAGAGAGAGAGAGAGGAAGAGAGAGAGGGAGAGAGAGAGAGAGAGAGAGAGAATCTACATCAATATATTCTTCTATGTTTGAATTAATTCTGATTTCAATCAGGTTTAAGCATTGTCTGCCCACTCTCTCTAATTTTTCCCCCATTGAAAGAGATTTTACTTGCATTGCTCTTTTATGAGATAATTGTTCCCATTCTGTCTCTTTCTTCCCCTTCTGCCAGCATATCTCCTTTTTCACCCCTTTCCTTATTTTAATAACATCCCAGCATAATTGACTCACCTCTATTCCCTCTGTCCATGTAGACTGCTTTAAAAATGATAAAGGGGGTCAGAGGGAAGGAGAGAATTTGGAACTTAAATAATAAATATTTGAAAATAACATATATGAAGTACATTTATTTAGAATATTTATATGTTCAATATTAAATTTTAAAACAAAAAAAGTTCCTCTCCTTAAATTTTTAAATAAAGGACTTTTTGAAACAATGAGTCCAACTCTTAAAATTGAGGAAGCTAAGGCCCAGTGTGGCAAAAAAAAAATGACCTGATCAGAGAACTAAAAGGAGAACTAGACATCAGATCACTGGACTCCTATTCCAGCAAGTGTCAAAATAATCATTATGTCTCTCACAATTACTCTTGGTCCTTAAATATATCACACTGGAATATTTGATCTTCAGATCATTTAAATCAGTTATGCATGCAACTCAACCAAGGAAATGTAAAAGAAGATAATTTGAAAATAAAAGGGTTTTTAGTTGTTTCTCCTATTTCTAATCTATTCCAGCTATGTTTTTAATTGTAATTTTGCTGTGAGGTTGATGATGAATTATGGTTGTGACAGTTTCTGTCATAATATATTCAGATTTTGGACAGGGTTTCATCTCTTGTATTATGATGTCAGTTAAATAGGGTTAAATATATTATGGATGCATTTAGAGAATTGAACATGAAATTTAAAAATCAATTTCACAGGTAAGAATAGGAAGCTTCTGTCTAGACCACATTTAACCAACAGGGGAAAAAGTGGAGATTTTAGTGGATAAATCAGTCAATTCATGTCAACAGTGGGGAATGAGGAACAAAACCATGAATGTTTCCTTAGGCTTCATTGAGAGAGGTAAAATATGCAGAATAAAGAGAATCATAATCCTGCTGAACTCAGAATATCTAAAATAATGCACCTTTTTCTGAGTACCACATTTTTGGAACAATATTAAGAAATTGAAATTCATCCAGAAGAGGAAAACCAGGACAATAAGTGGATAGAAAAATAAGCATGAGAGTCGACTGAATGACCCAGGGGTATTTCCATATAAAAGGCATATAGTTGGGACAAAATATGTCTTCAAATATTTGAACTACATTCAAAGCTGTAGAAGAAGAATAAATCTTTACCCTAGAGAGGAAAACCAAGGTGAAACTTATAAAGATAGAGGTTTCAGATCAATTGAATTTTAAAACAAAAAGAATATTCCTCTTCTTGAATTTCAAAAAAAGAAAGGCCTAGTACATCTGCACAGTACTTCTGCAGATCAATAGAAAGAAAGATTCCCATGAATTATAGCATTTTGCAACCTGACCATATTCCCTCAATTGCTATTCTCATGAAACTTCTTAAATCTAGTTCTCGACTGGAAATGCAACACAGCCTTCTAATGAAATGGCATGTCTCTCCATTTTCCTTCAGTCAACTGTCACTTTACTTTCTTATACTTTTTAGTCTCCAAATTGAGTAAGCATGCAGCAATGTCAGGAGGACTTTGTATAGAAAAGGTGGTCTTTGCACTGGGGGATGGGAGGAGTACAAATTAGTGTCTAATCCACTGATTTATGTCTAAATGTCTAATTTATCCACTACGAATCTCTCTTTTCCTCCCATTCAGTTCTGGCTACAACGCTCTGTTCACGTGGGAAAATGATGTAGGCTGCAGCAGCAGGCTGTGCAGGGGTTCTTCACCTCTTTTTTTCCATTATGGACTCCTTTAACAATTTGTTGAAACTTAGAGATCCCTTTACAAGATGTTTTTAAAAGGAGAAAATAAGATACAGAATGACAAAGGAAATGATGTTTAAATCCCCTTAACAAAATATTTTTATACACAAAAAAAGTTCTTGGACCCCAAGTCCAAGAACACCTGAGAGAGAGGCTTTTTTTTTTCCATAATTTAAGTCTTCAAAGGAGACTGAATGGCCATTTGTTTGGGGAAAGTGCATGAGGGATAAACCTTAGAGTGGAATAAATGCTGAGAGCTCTTCCACATCAGAAATGTCAGGATTCTCTGATTAACATCTAGCTACTCTTTTCTTAGTTAGAAAAACTTCTGGCCTTGGAAATGCTACCAAATGTATATACTTTCAGACAACAAGAGGGTGTTTCAGCAGCAGAACCCAGTCTTTCCTCAAGAAAAAAAAAATGGGAGTTTGATAATGCACAGAGACCTCACTAATGATTTGGTAAGTGAGATACCTCTGTGGCTACAACCTCACATTCTTCTTATGATCAAATTCCCATCTCAAATCATCATCATCATCATCATCTTTGTCATCCTCATTCCTCCAGGTATAATATCCTCTAAATCCTTTAAAGTTTACAAAGACTGTCTTCCACTCTCCTGGCAGTCTCAGAAACCATTCAGTCTTCAGGCTCCCTCTTCACTGCTCTAATTCAGTGCTAGACCCTTGTTCTCTATGTATAACATAGAGTGAAAAAGTGAGGCAATATAAACATGATCCAGGCCCTCAAAACAATTTTTATTGTCATGAGTTTTTTATTTGTTTCTTTTTGTAGGAGAAGGCATGGGCTTTTCATTGTACCTGAAAAAGTTAAAATCATTTCCTGATTCTCTTGTTCCATCATTCCCATTGATCTCTCTCTGCATGAAAAGCATGTCCTCATTAATCGTGATGATGATGATAATAGCTAGGATTTGTATATAGCACGTTAACATATATTATATGATACTTCAGTTTTGCAAAGCACTTCACAAATATTATTTCATTTTAACCTCTCAACAACTCTAGCTAGTAAGCGGTATTAGTATCCAAATTTTACAGATAAAGCTGAGGGAGATAGATTTGTCCAGGGTCACACATTCAGGAAGTGTCTGAGACCAGATTTTAACTTAGGTATTCCTAACTCCATGTCCTCTTGGTTCCTTGTTGGTCTATAGAACTCTACCTTGACAGAATCCCAATGGGTAACTTTAAGTATTTTCTTTTTTTTTAAATTATTTTTGTCATTTTATTCCGAACTTAACAATAACCAAATAAAATGTAATTTGCATATATACAGTTCAGAAAAAAAAAGGATTGTACATGAAACTCTCTATCTCTATTGTGTCTTTGGGTATTTTCTAAAGTTGATTTTCAAATAAGCAAAATTAGAATGATATTTACCTATTCTTAAGGAAAGGGAACTTCTTCCATAGTATTTAGAGGGGCCTTTGAAGCATTTAAAACAAAGCTCCCCCCCAAAAAAACAGTTTACATTATGAACTGATGGAAACATAAACCCTACATAGTCTTGGATATGAGTCTAACAATATGTATATGTGTATATATATGTGTGTATACACATAAATATATATATATACATATGTATATAAGTGTGTATATACACATATACAATTGTGTATATATGTGTATATATACATATACATATGTGTGTATATATGTGTATATATACATGTGTGTATATATACATATACATATGTGTATGTATACATATGTATATATATGTGTATATATACATATACTTATGTATATGTGTGTGTGTGTATATATAGATATATATATATATGTGTGTGTGCAATTTGCTGAAAGAAAATAAAAAAGTCATGTACTTGGCATATAAGGCCCCTTGCAACCCTACTCTAACATAACAATGCTCCCCTTTACATACTACTTTATCTATACTCTCATCAAATTAGACCCTTTCCTCTCCCATTCCCATGCATTGTTCATGTGGGAGGATAGATGCAATTTGTATTTCAAAGGTAAAATGCTATATAAAGTTCATAATTTGTTTAGAGTCATTTTTTACAGGTATTTGGACAGGTTTCAGGGAGAGCTCATCAATTCAGGCTTTCACTCCACCATCTTGGCTCCTACTCGGTAAGTAATTTTTAAAATGAATTTCAAATTTGTTTTATTTCCTGCTTGAGAGTAAGGCCACTGTATATACCATCCATATTTAGTTGGTAATTTCTGTGATGGACAACATTGAACTAAGGTTACATCACTAAGATTAGGTAAAATATAGTAGATTCAGGGAGAGGGCAGGGTTTCAATAGGACTATTCACCAACAAACATGTTTACTATATGCTAAGTGTTTGGTGCTAGGAATACAAAGAAAAAGTAAAAATATTACCTGCCCTCAAAGAGCTTACATTCTATTGGGGAAGAAAGCAACATATATTAATATATTCATATAAAACACCTAGAGAGTAAATAAAACAGAATTTTAGAAGGAAAAGTACTACCATCTGGGAAGACTGGGATACATTTTTACAGAACTATTATGATTGGGTAAAATATAAATCAAACATACCCCTTAGAGTTAGGGTTCCTTGCATAGATTTCAAGCAGTCCATGAAATTGGGGGGAAAACACATACATGAACGTACATACAGACACATACACATAATGGAGAGGAAAGGAAAAGGAAAGTGAGGGAAATCACTCTAACATAATAAAGATGTCTCAGCTGAATAGAATTCAAAGATGGAGGAAGGGATAGGAATGTAAATATCCCATGAACCTCACATTATGTGAACCAGAAAAAAGAAAGCTGAACATAAATCTTACAGAAATAGGGACAGAGATAAATACAAAAGTAGGGAAAGATACAGAGAGATTGTAATAAATAAAAGCAATAAGCTCAAAAGAAAATAAGAGTGGACAGTGATGAGGTTGAACTAGAGTTTTCATAATGCTATTCAGAGCCTTTCTTATTCTATGGTCAGAGCTCCAGGGCCATCCTGATGACTGACCATTTTTCTCCCACTTTCATAGATTTACACACACACACACACACACACACACACACACACATACCACCAGGGCTCTGGATACTGCTCAGTTCAGGGGGTAAGAGGGAGGGAAGGGAGGGTTGAAGAGGACATTGTAGTAGGTAAGAGAACAGTCATAAGCAAAACAAACTCCAGGATCAAAGGAATGAGTATATGGTGTTGAGGGAGAGAATAAAAGAAGAGGAAGAAATGGTAAAAACCTGAGATTGGGGAAAGTCAAGAATAGAAAAATAGCAACGGAGTGGAAACAGCCGACTTCATTTACAGATCATAAGTGTTAAGCAAATTCCTTCTTTATTATTTCCTTCTTATTTTTAAATAGTAGTTGGGAAAAGTGGATAAAAGGAGGACAGGATGGAGGGAACTATGCAGTTAATTATCATAACAATGAACACAAATGGGATGACCTTACCCTCAAAATGGAAGAAAATAGCAAGACAAATTGGAAAGCAGAATCCATTTAAAAGAAGTACACTTGAAATATAAAGATTTTCACAGATGGGCTGAAGAAAAATGTGTTAGGCTTTAGCTGAATCAAAAACAAAATAAAATCCTATGGTGGCAATAATAGTTTTAGATAAGTCTTCAGTAAATTTAGAAATAAGAAAAGAGATAAGTAGAGAAACAACTTTATAGTTAAAGGTTCCAGAGAGAATTATCTCAATAAGTAATATTAAAAGATAAAAATAAGTGACATTTTCTAATTCCCTGAAGCAGCCCTCCCTAATGTTTAGATTAATGAATTATCATTTTTTTTTTCCATGAGAAAGAAAAGTGTTTTCTGGGGGCACTTTTGACATCCTGTTTCTCAAAGTGTAGATAAGATGGTTCAAGGCAGGACTTACTGTAGAGTATAGCATAGCCATGATAGTGGGAAGTAATGGGAGTCTGGGCTTAAGTACACATAGACTATAATTGAGTCATGACAATTAGGTGAGAGGAGCAGATAGAAAAGGTTCTTCTGTTATCCTCTGTGGTCTGAATTACCATGATGCTAAACGGTGCTGAAGCCATAGGACAGCAAACAGGAAACTCATAACAGCAAAAAATATGTCAGCCATGATGATCATGATGTCATTCCTGTATGTGGAGCATCAGCAGAGTAGCAGCATAGAGAAGATCTCATGGAGAAAATGGTCGATCACATTAGGTCCATAGAATGACACCTTCAACAAGATGCTGGTATTTGTTGTGGTACCAAATGTACAGATCCACCCCATCCCCACCGCCAAAGTCATAGCTGGGAGACACAAACTTACCTATTTATTATTGTTCGATGATAATGTAAAGCTAGAGCTGGGAGAGGCCACATGTCAATCAAAAACCGGAATCATGAAGATCTGGATCAGTATTTCAGTTTCCTGTCCCTAAGGGTTGCATCAAAAAGGGGGGCAGCCCTTGATGATTTACTTTGGTCTTGTGGATGTTACATACTAAACTTTTTTTTCATTCATTTGTGGAGCTATTTTGATATGAATTGGTTATCTTATAGTTAATTACGGATATTAATGAATTATGATCATACTTTTGGAAGATTCCATAATTAATGAGATTACAGAGTCATCTTATTGACTGAAAAATTTAATTAAATGACTCCATCTTAATCTGCTCTTTTATATGTTCAATGCAGGTTTCATGACTGGACCAACATCTCTCTCTCTTTCTCTCTCTCTGTCTCTCTGTCTCTCTCTCTCAGACTTTATCATTTTTTGAAAGGGCAAAAGGAATAGAGAGCATCCACTACCAGATTCTGGCCTACCAGACTATTAAATTCCCTTGCAGACCCATTACATCTGCATTTCTACTCAAAATTGATTGGGGAGTTCTATAAATTTCATATCTATGGATACAAGAATATTATCATTAATGCTCTAGAAACTGAGATTATACAAGAAAAATCTTTGGGGTATTAGAAAATCAATTAAAGTCTTGGGACTTTCCATCATTAGCACAAAAATACACTTACCCAAATCAAGCCAATCCAGAAACCTATAAATTTTTAAGCCTTTACTTGCTAAATACAGGCACTTTTCTGAGGGCTTCCCTGACATCCTTGTTCCTCAGAGTGTAGATGAGAGGGTTTAAGGTGGGGCTAACTGCTGTGTACAACACAGCTACCAACTTTGCTCTTTCAGGAGAATAGCTAGAGATGGGACTGATATAGTCATAAAACACAGTGCAGTAATACATGGTGACCACAATCAGATGGGTGGAGCAGGTAGAGAATGCTCTCTTCTTGCCCTCTCTGGTCCTGATTTTCATGATGCTGGAGATGATGAAGCAGTAAGACACAATGATCAGCAGGAAATTCAGAACTGAAAAGAAGACATCAGCAAGGACTGTCATAATATCGTTCACATATGTTGAGGTGCAAGAGAGAAGCAACACAGGAGGAATTTCACAGAACAATTGATTAATGGTGTTGGGGCCACAGAAAGATAACTGAATCATAAGTCCAGTATTGATGGTAGTGTTAAGTCCACAGATGCTCCATACTCCAACTGCCAGAAGCACACAAATCTTCTTGCTCATCATGGTGCTGTAGTGCAGGGGGTGGCAGATGGCCACATACCTGTCATAAGCCATGGCTGTGAAGAGCAAGAGCTCACCAGATACAGACCAGGTGAGGAAGTATACTTGGGCCATGCATCCACCATAAGAGATGGTCTTCTTTTCTGAAACCAGGTTCTCCAACACCTTGGGAAGAACAGAGGTTGTGCACATGATGTCTAACATGGACAAGTTGACTAGGAAAAAATACATAGGGGTGTGAAGAATAGAGCTGCAAATGACCAACACAGTGATCAGGATATTCCCAGTGAGGGCAGCTGTGTATAAGGAAAAAAAAGTGCCAAAGAGCAAGATCCTTAGTGGAACACTATCTGAGAAACCTTGAAGGACAAACTCAGTCACCTGTGTCTGGTTATTCAACAACATCCTGTTGACAGCAGAATTTTCCCCACTTTTTCTCTTGTTTTCTTCCAATGCTGGTTGAAATAGTCAGAGAACTCTCTGGTTCTGTCTCCCAACTTGCTGAAATTTATGAGAAAATAAAATTTTAAAAAAATTATCTGCGGACAACATATAGGAACAATCCAACTAATCCCTTAATTTGTTAAAATTTTAAATTTGAAATATGAATCATGAACCAAAAAACTTAATTCAATTAATATTAAAGTTATAAAATAATTAATAAAGCCTGAGTAATCTTCCTATGCAAAAGGCATCATAAGCTACTTTTATACAAATATTAATCAATAAGCATTTATAGTGCCTGCTACATGTCAGACACAGGGTCAGGATTTGAACTCTCTATACAGTGCTTTTTTCAACTCAAAGACTATTACATTTCTCCTTGATTGGCAACAATTAAAATATACATTCATTCCAGGTGTATTGACAGCATGATTTTCTGCCATGGCAAGACAATTTAACGTTTATTCAAACATTGATTAGAATGCCAGCTGGACAAGGCATTGGTGTGACCTTGGTGAATCATTTAATTTTTCTGGGCCTCTCTATCTCCATCTATAAAATGAAAGGGGCTGGATTAATTTGACCTCTGAGGTCCTTGCCAATTTTGAATTGGTATAATTCTGTGATCCTGTGATTTCCAGTACCTTGCTCAGGCAATTTCCTCCGACTATTACCATACAGTCTGACTACAGACTAAGGTTCAGATCAGCACCTTAGGGAGGGAGTTTATTTCCCTGCAAATTCTCTACACCAATGAAATCCCAAGTTCAGACATAACCTTAGTCTCCATATTAAAAACCAAGACAACCAATCCAACTTGCTTTGTACCTATTTACATCCTTACAAATTAACTGCAGTACATAAAATGTTATAACTTTTCAATCATCATCTCTATGCCTACAGCAGAAGTCTTTCTCTATTCACTCATTGTCATTCTCTTTTACCAGAGTATTCCTGAACAAAATCTGAGAAAGTCAGGCTCTCCCAAACCCTGGGCAAATCACTTAAGCTCTCTCTGCCTTGATCCCTCATCTGAAAAATGAGAAGGTTGTATTCAATGGTTGCTAAGGTCCCTTGCACTTCTAAATCTATGGTTCTATTACTTTATGACACTCTAAAATAGTTCACACTTCTAATCTGCCAGTTGATCAAGAAGTCTAGAGAAAGAAAGATTCCAAAATGTCTATAGTTTGCTAATTAGAAAAACACATTTGGCTTGGCAGAGAAAAAAATGGAGCCTTAAATGGAGACTTTCTTCCACCTACAACCTGAGTGGGTCCAAAATCATACTCCAAATAAGATAAATAAAATGAAAGTGAGAAAGATAACATGGATGATAAATATGAATTAACATTTTAACAGAATTGAAGGATAGAAAAGTCATGGTAAAAAGATGTTTAATATTTTGAATAGATAGAGGGGCAGCTAGATAGTGTAGTAGATAGAGTACTGGGCCTGGAGTCAGGAGAACCTGAGTTCAAATCTGGCCTCAGACACATTATACTTAATAGTTGTGTGACCCTGGGCAAGTCACTTGACATCAATTGCCTCTCTCTCTCTCTCTGTACACACACACACACACACATACATACAGACACACACACACATACATACACACACACACACACATACACATATATGGAATTTTTCTGGGATTTCTGTTGGGAATGAAATGTTTAAAAACACTTTATTGAATCCCTTTGTCTTTACATGGCACTTCTTCCCCTTACTTGACAGCTGACACACCTACATTCCTCCCCACTATATCTCCATCATGACAAAGAAAGGCAATGTGAACCATACAGATTGTGTTTGCAAACTATGTAGTATTTTTCCCTAGTAGTTCCTCCTCTCTCTTTCATGAAGAAGAGGGAGCTTTCAATGTCTCTTCTCCAGGACCTTTCTAGGCAGAGGAAAGTCTCTATGTAATGCTCCATGTACTGAAGTTAATTTGTGGGGAGGACATGGAGAGAATTTGGACCAGTATAATACTTGCCCACAATTTTTGTCTGCAAATAAAACCTCAAGTAGTCTTGTCAGCTTGGCAGTTCTCCAAAGAATTTATTTAATATTGTATTTTCCTTATGGAAATCTTTTGGCTATAATTTATTAACATGCTAAATACTGTTTATCATAAAACATAGTATGTTCTGACCAACATGACCAGCCTTGGAGTGAGAAAGATACTGATTCAGCTGTTGACTCTAATACTTTCTACCTATGAAACCACAGGAAAAAATCTTTTTACCTCTCACTATCTGAGGTGACTCTCTTAGACTAAAAGTCAAGTACAAGTTGTTTGAATTCTATCAGTGCATAGATCTTTTACGCCTTGAATGTAAAATGTCCACCTCTAGTGGACATCAAGGAAATCAAAGATCTAAACCCAAACAAGGAAACAAAAGTATTTTCCAGGCACCCATTCCAGGGAAGATATCCAGAGAAATGCTGGTTTTTCATGACCTTTTATTACCTCTAAATAAAAATCATTTCTCACCTATGCCCAACATTCCTAGTAGTCTGAAGGTGAACATTGTTTTTGTTTTTAATATTGTCTAGTGTGGAATTTTCTGAAAAGATTTTTGAAAGTCTAAAAAATTATTTTCTCCTAAACCTACTCAGACTACTCAGGTACTGCTTCTTCTCTTACAGAAACTACATTTCCATTCCCAAGATAGTGTATTAAAGGTTTTAGGATTCCCTTTATCTGTTAAGATTTTTAGCTTGATTGATTACTCACAAACCACACCATATGTGTCTTACCTTCCCTAGGCATCCTATATGTGATCTTAGCTCGACTGCAGGACACCCACTGTAATTAGCCTTCAGTCCATATTTTCTGCCAAGCACTTCAATTAATCCATCCTTTCTTTTTTGAGGGGAAGTGGCTTGTAACTTTTACATTTCAATATTCTAGTCAAATGTCCCCAGGGCTTAGCTTCAAACGACCTGAGTTCCAATGTTGTAGCTGATGCTTAGGAGCGACTTTGAGCCTTAGATTCCTCTTCTGTAAAATGGGGTGTTGGGCTTACTGCCCTCTAAAGTCTTTGCTAGGATGAAATCTATAATCCTGTGCAAATGAGGAGGATGGGAAGGACATTATTTGTACTACCACCCTCAGATCATTTTTTTTATTCTGTCATCCATAGGAGAGAATAGGGTGGGATGAAATTTACTCTGTACTTGGAATCAAGGAACCTGATTTCAAATTCTAGATCAGTTACTTGCTGTCTGTGTTACCTTAAGCAAGCCATCCATACCCCTAAACCACTTCAAAACCAAAGCAGAATATTGATTCACTTTCCTTGCATTTTCTAATAGCTACCTATTTCAAGAAGCAGACATTTTTCTTGTCCCAAGAGCCTACATCTAAATCTTCCCCTGATAAGGCATTCTACTAACCTTATCTTGGCCCACTGAAGTCCCTATTATTATTTCTTAACATAATTTTCTGTTTCCCTAATCATTTCCAAGCTTTCCAGGTAATACTCATTTTATTGACTGAGTTACTGGCATAATACGTACCCCTTAGAACCACAGGATCCTAGACTAAGACATGGAAGAGAATTCAGAGATCTTCCAGGCAAACCCTGTCATTTAACATCAAAGGAAGTGGAGACCCCCATGATGCTTCAGTGACTCATCCAAGGCCACATAGGAAGTAAGTGAAAGAGACATGATTTTAATCTATGTCTTTAAACTCCAAATAGTGTTCTTTCCCTTATATTAATTCTTTTTTCTTATTTCAAGATGTAACATCCACATAGTACTTTCCTTATCTGTTAACAATTCTCCCTGCCTTCAATTAACTACACGCTATACCACAACTATGTGTTCTTTTCTCCAGTTCTTATAACCTGGTAGCATGAATACCTCTGGTCATTCCTCTTAGGTTCTTATTTGCTGCCAAGCTTTTCAAGTTTATGCATGTATTTATTTTACTGTTTAGCATTTACATATTCTGAGTTCGATTATTGACAATATATCACACTTGTTCAGTAAGAAAGGTACCTGAACTACTTTGCCTTCTCTGTTTCTTCCACCGTTTGTCTTCTGTGCCATCATTTCTCTTCACTGATGGCCCTTCATTTAACCAAGACTGTGCATTAATCGTCTACATTCAACATCTTTCACTTTTCATACTTTAAATTTTCATTTGTCAAACAATTAATTTTTGAAAAATAGACATAATACTTCGCCTATGGATCAGTGCATTTGCATTTGGATTTGTAATGCTAATCTACTTCAGGATACCTTCAGTCACAAAGAAATGTTAAATTTCACTTCAATTATATATCCTTTTACGTGGTCATGGATCATTAACCTAAGAAACTGTGACCTGGAATTCATGGAAGAATATCATAATATTTCTGACAAGTCCTTGAAATATTGCATGGAGCCATTCAGGTGTTTAGGGACAAAACATCCCAAGAGGATTAAGTATAGAAATTTGTCACTGGGATCTCTTTAACTGAAGACTAATGAGGTTATTTGTGTGGAAGAGCTTGTATATTCATCTGTAAGGATTGCTGCTTTTAGAAAGGACCTTTCTTGTTCCATTGATCTCTACAGCTAGAGTTGCACCTCTCTACTTAATGTAATTATATTTAATATTGTACATTGATTTTGAATTTTTATTATTATACATTTATATATTTTCATATACAACTTGATAACTTGCTAGAGCATAAGTTCCAGGAGGGCAGGCATTGTATCTTAATTGTTTCCTTTTTCTACCATGATGTAGCATGTAGCTACATAATCAATGGATACTGTGCCTTGATGGGCTCCAAGTTGTGCCTGTTCTGCACCAGTGACAATCAGACTACTAGAAGGAGAAAGGCCCATAACAAAGACCAACTCGGATATCTACAAAGACCAAAGACAATGAAGACAAATGCCCATTGTTTAGAGAAGCAACAGGAAACACTGTGGGATTCAGTGTGATATTAGCAAGCCAAGCTCAGAGGCAAGAGAAAGACCCTAGACAAAGGTCATCCTGAGATATCTTTGAAAGCCATCGTAGGACCCTACAATGGAGGAAAAAACACAGTAAAGCCTAATGTAGGGCAGGTCCTGGAGAGATATGGAAAGACTGAGTCTCTGGAGAGAGCATATCACTAAAACATCCATGCAGCCCTTTGAAGGAGGTACATAATAATTGTTCATCATTCTCAAGAGCAGTGCAGGTCCTGCCCTGGCTATTCAGTTGTAGAGTCTGACTTAAACATAGCCCACCCTCAGTCTTTATATAAAGGCTGATGAGGAAAGCAAATCAAGGAAAACCCCAAATGCCATAAGGTATTTCATTGAGAGATTTGATTTGAGAGACCACTGCTGGGGCAGGGAGGGGGACCATAAAAAGGAAAGCAACCTCATAATAAACTCAGGCAAAGCCTTTGAGAAAACAAAACAAAGGAAGAAAGATATTCTAGTCACAAGATTACAAAAGTACTTGGAAGAGAAAATAAGAAAGAAAAGAATAGACTCACCAGGAAGGAAAGAATTTCAAGGAGAATTTCAATCTTAGAATAGATAGTAGAAACCCTCACCAAAGACCTAAATGTCCAAAAAATTAGAATAGGCCAAACAGGTAACCTATTCTCCAACAAAGTGTTTCTAGGTGGTACAGTGGATAGGGAACCAGGCCTGGAGTTCAGGAAGACCTGAGTTCAAATCTAGCCTCAGACATTTACTAGCTGTGTGACCCTGGCCAAGTCACTTAACCCTGTTTGACTCAGTTTCCTCATTTGTAAAATGAGCTAGAAAAGAAAATGACAAATCACTTCAGTATCTTTGCCAAGAAAACCCCAAAAAGGGGCCAGGAAGAGTTGGACACAATTGAAAAATGACTAGGCAGAAACAATGATAAATTTTCAAACAATGAAGCCATATGGAACAAAAAAAAATATTAAAATACAAAAGAAGAAAGAGAAGAGGAAGAGGAAAAAAATCTATCTAAAGATCATGAGCAAAAAAAAAGTCTGGAAACCATATTTCAAAAAGCTAGAAATAAAAACTGTCCATATTTCTAAGAAAATAGAATCCAAGTTATTCCCTAAAAGAAATTCCCAAATGAAAACTCATAGGAATATTGTAGCCAAAATCCAGATTTTCTAGGTCAAAGAAAAATACAAGCAGTCATAAAGAAAGAAGTCCAGTGCCAAGGAAGTAAGAATCACACAAAACTTTGCAAGGCCAATATTAAGGAAAGGAAAACTTATAACATGATATTCCAAAACAAAATACAAAGACTTACAGTCGAGTATAACCTATCTGGCAAAACTAAGGATAATTCTGTAATAGAAAAAAATAGATTCCCAATGTAATAGAGGATTTCCAAACATGTCTGATGAAAAAGCCACAAGTCAATAAGCATTTTGAATTAGAAGTATGAGCATTCATAGGAACATAGAAAGTATACTTAATTATTTAATTGAAATGTAATATGAAAAGATGGACTGTTTATATTTTTCATAAGAAATACATCTGTTCTCATAATCTTAATATCTTTAAAAGTTATAGAAAAAAGTAAATAAGATAGACAGAGGAACTGAGGATGTTTTTTTTTTTTTTCTGTTTCTATGGTCTCAGGAGAAGACATAAATGGAGGACCTAGAAGGCCCATAATGAGGAGGAAAGGAAAAGGAGGAAGAGGCAAATCAGATTAATAATATTTGAAGTTGAAGGAAGGGATAGGGATATAGGTATCCCATGAACCTCATATTCATCTGAACCAGAAAAAAAAAGCTGAATATGATTTTACAGAAAAAGAAACATATAGAAACAGAGGCAGAGAAAGAGACAGAGAGATTAAGATACGTAAGCACATTAAACTAAAAAGAGACAGGGGTGAGATTGAACCAGGGTTTTCATAATGCTGCTTAGAATCTTTCTTCTGCTGTGGTCAGGGCTCCAGGGCCATCTTGCCGATGAGCTCTTTTTCACTGGAGACTCATTACATCTGCATTCCCACCTGCAATTGATCAGGGGATTTTACACATTGCAATATTAGTGTACAAGAATAACTTATTGATCAAACTGTAGAATATGAAATTTTATAGTAAGAAAAAAATATTTAGGATATTAGAAAATCAAAATCTTGGGACTTTCTTATCTTTACTGCAAGAACACACTTGCCCAAACCAACCCTATCCGGAAAATGATAAGTCTAAGCCCTTACTTACTGAATAGAGACAATTTTCTGAGGGTTTCCCTGACATCCTTGTTTCTCAAAGTTTAAGGTGGTTTAAGGAGGTTAAGGAGACTTTAAAGTGGGGCTAACTGCTGCATATGACATAGCTACCAATGTGATATGGGGCTGACACAGGCATAAAACACAGTGCGGTAGTACATAGTTACCACAATCAGGTAGGAGGAAAACTTAAAGAATGCTCTTTTCTTCCCCTTATGGTATAGATTCTCATGCTTCTAAAATAATAAAGCAGTAAGACACAATGGTCAATGGGAAATTTAGAACTGAGAAGAAATTAGCAAGGACTGTCACAATATCATTCATACACATTTAGGTACAAAAGAAGCAACACGGGAAATTTCACAGAAAAAAATGGTTAAAAATTGGTTAGGGCCACAGAAAGATCATTGAAACATCAGCCAAGTATCAATGGTCATGCTAAATCCAGAGATTCTCCATATCCCTACTGCCAGAAGGACACAAATTCTTTTACTCATCATGACGTTGTGATGCAGGGGATGGTAGATGGCCACATACCTGTCATAAGACATGGTTGTGAAGAGTGAGAACTCACCAGACACAGACCAGGTGAGGAAGTACACTTGGGCCATGCATCTATCATAGGAGATTTTCTTCATTTCTGAAAATTGATGCTCCAATACTTTGGGAAAAACAGAGGTTCTGTACATGATGTCTAGCATAGACAAGTTGAGTAGGAAAAAATGTATAGGGGTGTGAAGAACAGAGTTGCAAATGACCAACACAATGATCAGAATGTTACCAATGAAGGTTTCTGTGTATAAGGGGAAAAGTACTTTAAGTGGATACTAAGAAGCCTTGAAGGATAAGCTCAGTCACCAGTTTCTCATTATTTTCCACCATGCTGTTTAGAGTTATTTTGTTTTCTTTACTTCCCTCTCTTGGTATCTTTTTACTTACATCTGTTTAAATAGTCCTAAAACTTTTCTTGCAACTGGTTAAACATTTAGTAAAATTACAAAATAATAAATACAATAAAAACTAAAGAATTCAATCTTAGAATAATAATTCACAAGAGTAATATATAAATGATCAATTAGAATTTTAAATAGGGACAATAATTCAGTGGAGAAGGGTAAAAATGATAATGTAATTAATCCAAAAATTTTGTTCAATTAGTAAACTCTCAAATTTAATTCTCTTGCCATTCCATACCTCAGATTACTCATAAAAATCACAGGTCTTAAGCCCTATGAATACCTAAAATTAGAGTCTTTGTAAACCCCAAATTAAATTCTTATTTATTAATTGAGGAATATGAACCCTACAGTTCTTAGGCTTAACTTCTCTCCTCAATTTCATTACTGGTAAAATTACAGAGTTGGAATAGATGGTTTCTGAGATCTTTCCAAACATAACTTGAAAATGCTGTAATTCTGTAATTCCAGGAAAGGGAAGCACTTTGACCCAAATGTAACAGTAGCATGAGGCACAGTCAATCAACCAAAAAGTCTTTATACTAAAGAACTAACTATGTGCCAGGCACTTGATCAGGATTCGAACCCAGTTCTTTTGACTCCTAGTTCAATGTTTTTTCCACTATATGCCACCAGTCATCATGTATCTCCTTGACATGCGGCAGCTAAATTTTTTTCTGGAATTCCAGGTACAGTGGCAGCATGATTTCCTATAAAAGAAAGATAAGATTTTATCTTTTATTTAAACCTTGGTTCAAATTTCAGCTTTGCAACTTTCTACCTGTGTGACCTTAGTAAAATGTCTAATTTCTCTATACTGAAGTTTCTTCATCTTTAAAATGGAGAGATTGGACTAATTTGACCTTTCAAGTCCCTTTTCAATTCTAAAATTGTGTAATGCTATAATTCTATAATTTCATTATCTTCCTCAATGACATTCAAGTGTTTTACATTTGAAACTATAACAATTAGTTATAGAATTTAAAAGGTTTGCCTGGGTTGTCACATAGCTCAGAACTCATGATCTTATAATGCCAGTTTTAGTCATTCTTAACTTAATTCTATTACTTGATTCTATTACTTGATTTCTTGTCAATGTCAATATGAAACCACCCAAAGATAGACTCCATTCCTAAATGATACCTCTATGAATTAAAAAATATATACATACATACACACTGAAAAGTATCATCAAAATGTATATATTATATATAGATTATCCTTTTAAAAGCATTTTTCTGATGTAATAGAGAAAGTTGTTGAGACATTTCAACAGTGTCTTACTCTTCATGACTCCATTTTAGAGTTTTCTTGGCAAAGATACTGGAATGGTTTGCTATTTCCTCCTCCAGCTCATTTTACAGATGAGAAAGCTGAGGTAAACAAGGTTAAGTAACTCATCCAGGGTCACACAGGTATTGAGTGTCTGAGGCCAGATTTGAATTCAGGGCTCCTTGAGTCCAGGCCCTGAACAGTGCCATCTAGTTGCCCTAATAGAGAAAGACCCAGCCTCAAAGCCTAGAGGATCTGGGCTGAAGTCTTGTCCTTGACATATATTGTGATTCTGAGAAAGTCACTTACCCCCTAAGTGCACTAGGCAACTCTCTCAGATTATAATTTGTAGAGAAGGTATTGACTTATGTTGATAGAAGGAGTTTCTTCCCCTGGAAATTTTCTCTATAAATAAAATCACGGGTCCAGTCCCTATCTTTAATGTTATAAAAAATTGATCCCACCAATCTAACTTGATTTATAATTATTTACATTTGAATAAATTGACTTCAACACTTGAAATATTATGACTTTTCAATCCTTGCCTCTATGTCTCCATCAGAAGTCTTTGCCTATCCATTCATTATCATCCCATTTTACCAGGGTATTCCTGAAGATAATCTGAGAAATGAATAGACCAGCCCTCACAGGCCTTGGTCAAAATCATGTAACTTCCTTTTGCTTCAGTCTCTCATCTGTGAAATGAAAGGGTTGGACTCAATGGCTTCTAAGTTCCTTTTCAATTCTAAATCTAAGATTCTATGAAATTTAGCAATCTCCACAACACACTGCAGCCCCAGGCTCCCAAATGAACAAGAGATCTAGAGAACAGAAAAATCCAGTGCAGTTGCTGTTTGCTAATTACAAAAATATATTTGACATGACAGAAAGAGAGTATTAAAGACTCTCCTCCACCCCTACAATGGTCCTGGAGAAAAGAAACTGAAAGGTTCTCCATGGCAGAGAGGTAAGGGACTATTAGGACAAAAGTGCAAGTAATATTATATACATATACGGCTATATGTGTACACATATACACACATTAGCATATACTCCTATAGATATACTCTGTGTATGTACGTTGTCAAACAGAGTCTCTATTGCACATAGTTTGGAGTTTTTGTCATAAGAGCAACTTTATTTATTTATTTATTTTTTGGTTAGGCAATGGGGTTAAGTGACTTGCCCAGGGTCACACAGCTAGTAAGTGTTATGTGTCTAAGGCCAGATTTGAACTCAGGTCCTCCTGACTCCAGGGCTGGTGCTCTATCCACTGCATCACTTAGCTGCCCCAATAAGAGAGACTTTAATCAGGGTAGAGGAGTAGTATGAACTGAAGACCTAAAATACACACACACACACACACACACACACACACACACACACACACACACATATCATAGAAAAATGACTGACTTTCCCATACATAGTTTGAGATCAGACAAGATTCCTGGATAAATAAAACCATGAAGATAGCTATGTTCAATCCTCTGAGAACTGACTGAAAAAAATATCCTGTTACCTATTGTTGTTCAGTCATTTTTCAGTTGTGTCTAACTCTTCATGACCCTATTTGCAGTTGTCCTGGCAGAGATACTGGAGTGGCTTACCATTTCCTTCTCCAGCTCATTTTACACATGAGGAACTCAGGCAAATTCAGTTAAGTGACTTACCCAAGGTCACACAACTAGTAAGTGTCTGAGGCCAGATTTGAACCCAATCTAAATACTCCTGACTCCAAGACTGGTGCTCTATCCACTGAGTCACCTAGCTCCCTCTCCCTCTCTGTCTCTCTGTCTCTCTCTGTCTCTCTCTCAGCTATATTTCATCCCACTGGTTTTCAGACATTCTCTGTTGTGACATGCCTTGGCTAAATGTTGTTCCCCAAGCTCATCCTGCACTCTCCTACCTCTTTACCTTTCTGCTGTTGATACCCCCCCATATGAAAAAGTTGATACCCCCCCATATGAAAAAGTTCTGAGTTCACATCTAGGCAGGCTGAAATACTTTTCTTTTTTCCAGGACCAACTCAAGAGGTATCTTCCAAGAGATAGCATTTTCTTTCTTCCAGGACTTTCCCTGGCCAAAAAGGAACTTAGCCATTGTTTGAATGTCTACAGAGAACGCTGGATGTCTCTCCTTTGCCCACATCAGTGGTACCCTTGGATTGTTGCTATCTGCATACATGCCAACTCCCTTCCTGCTAGATTCAAAGTTCTTTGAGGGCCCAGAGGGAGAAGCCTGTGGGGAGGTGAAGGGGCTGAGACTTTTTTTTTGTTTTTGTGTCCCCAGTAACTAGCCAAACAACTGCACAGAGATACTTAATAAATGTTTATTGAACCAAATGGAGATAGTCATCTTTCAGCAAGATGTCTCTTTATGTCTTGTGTAGTTTCCTCTTTCTTTCTGCTCAATAATCTTACATTTGTGAAATAATTCTTGATTATAGAAGCATTTTCATATATGTTGCCTCATTGAGTCCTCCCAATTGTTCAATGGGGACAGTAAACTACATATTATAAGAGGATGAGATCATAGATCAAGAGCTCATCCAACTTCATTTTACAGACAGGGAAACTGAGGCCCAGTGAGGTTAAGTGACATGTACGAGGTCAAACTTAGATAAATAACCACTTGATATGTACCAGGCAAATGCAAAGAAGAGCAGAAAGACAGACAATGCCTGTCCTCAAGAAGTTTATGTTCTAATGGAGAAATACAACACATTAAAAGGGATCTGAAAGATGGAGAAGGGGAAAAGGTGCCCCCAAAGGGGCACAACGAAGAAGTTCAGAGAGGCAGGAGCAGAAGAGTGAGCATGACTAACTTGGCCGCATCCTCAAAATGGGGGGCTCTCAGAGGAATGTGTCAATGAAAGGAGATAGTTGCTGAGGTAGAAGAATCTTCCAGAGTGAGAAGCCTGAGGAGTCAGGGGTGGAGCTGGGAGAGGAGACTTAACATCTAGTCATAAATAGATTTAGAGCTGAAATGCGCCACAGAGGGCATAGAGTTAACCCCCCTCAGAAACTGAGGCTCACACAAGTTGTAACTTGTCCAAGGTCAAGGAAACCAGGGATGCTGAGAGGCAGAGATGAGGGGAGAAGGTACTTAATGACTTTTGACTGAATGGAATTTAAATGAGTCTTGACCCAAGTGAATGTGAGCTCTCATCAAGCAAAGACCAAAAATCTGAGCATACGTAATGCAATTAATATTGTTTATACCCTTTGTTTGTCTGGCTTGAACCTTTTCCCATATCACTAGTCATTCTACACAAGGGAGAACAAAGGACTTTAATTCTAAGTCACACAAGGTTTCATATCAGTTAAGGATAAAAGGAAGAGAATTTCATTATTGGTTCCATTCTTAATTCCATCCCCCATTTTCATGGTATTCTGTGTCTTTGATCTATGTTGGGAAAACCTGAGCCAAAAAAGTTGAGTTTGAGTCCTAGCTTATTGGCTAGCTATTGTTGTTGTTGTTTGTCCTTCATTCTTGAAGAGGATGATGATATCAGGGAGGCGATGCCATGCCATGCAAATGAATTGGATTTAAGTAAGGTAGGGCTGTGCAAAGTCCCCAGCCTTACTCTCCTCCAGAGACATCTGGGTCCAGCAGTGAGATATAGGTCAGGACAACTGGAGATAGCCCTACATGCAGTGGGAGACCTTGGCCTTTTTAAGCTAGGGTCTTTAATAGGTCTCAGTTTGACTGAGGCAATGTTCATTCAGGGATTAAGCTATATGATCTTGGGAAAATCACAACCTCTTTGAGTTGCAATGGGTGGGAGAGAGGGAGGTAGGGAAGGAGGGAGAAAGAAAAAGAAAATTAAAGAAAGAAAGAAAGAAAGAGAGAGAGAGAGAGAGAGAAAGAAAGAAAGAAAGAAAGAAAGAAAGAAAGAAACAAAGAAACAAAGAAACAAAGAAACAAAGAAACAAAGAAACAAAGAAAGGAAGGAAAGAAGGAAGGAAGGACAGAAGGAAGGAAGGACAGAAGGAAGGAAGGAATAAAAAGAAAAAAGAGAGAAAGAGAAAGAAAGAAAGAAAGAAAGAAACAGTGAAAGAAAGATAGTATTTGGTGACTGGGCATATGTTTACATTGGTAAAGATAACTCCTCAGGAGTGGGGTAGTTTCTAAAGAGCTGACCTTGGAGTCAGGAAGAACTACTTTCAGGTCGGTCTGTGTCTCATGCAGCCTATTTTACAGAGCAAGTTGATTACACGCTTAATGTCCCTGGAAATGGTCCCAGACTGGAAGAAACTTATTTGTTAGTAAAGTTTCCTCATTGAAAGTTTCTTTTTTAAGGCGAGACCTATGATTTCATTGATATAGGAAATCCCAAATAAGGAAAGTCCCTTTCCCAGTGGAGCTAGGCAGTTGCTCTAAAACTTACAATTTGGGGAAAGTATCTGGGACATTGAGCATTAAAATGTGTTAGAGGCCTAATTAAAAGATCCGCTCTCTATCAATTTTGAAATCCTCCCCCCCATCCCCTTCACTCTCTCTAGGAAATACTGAATGCTTAATAATTGTTCCCTTTCTCTCTATATATAACATACTATATATTATCATATTATTTATAATATAATAGGTTATATATTATATGCATACATGTATACATGTGTTGTATACATGTCGCATATATTTATATTTCTATATGTGGGTATATATCAAGTGTGTATATAAATACATGCATGTTATACATACATATATCCATATATTGCTTGTTTCCCTCATATTTGAATAAAACCCTTGATTTAAATGATTTTTACATATATAAAGTGAAGGGTGAAAGTGACCTAATTATAAATTTTGCCAAATGAATGCTGTTAGATGAATGTACAATACAAATCCAAACACATTTTCCCCTCTAATAATCAGATCATTATCTTTGGGGTGGTACATATCATGGAGAATACAAAAGGAATAACTTTCATGAATTCCACATCTTTTTGTGACTGGAGTGGTGAATGCTAAACACTCCCCAGAGTGTACATACCCATGAACATCCCAGGAAACATGCTGGCTCATGGGAGATGGAAAAGACTCATTTCCTACATAACTGGCTACGCATGCGTCACTTAACTATTTGTTTATTTATTTGACCAAAAGACGGAGTTGCAACTTTTCATTAGTCAGATCTCCATAGATTGGTTGGGATATTTTTTCATATCCCAGCATAGCCTCAAAGGTTTTTGCATAATCACGAAGCAGAAAGCACATTGGGGAAATCAAGAGACCCAGGATGAAGTCCTTGTTTTGCCACTAACTACCTGTGTGATACTGTGCCTTAGCTTCCTTTTATGTAGAATGGAGGGAGGGGGGGAGAGGAGAGAGGTTAGTGGTTTCTAGCCCTAACAATTACTCAAATTATGTCATTATGGTTTTTAGTGCTTCTTAAACTGTGGGTCATGACCCCAAATAGGGTCACAAAATTTTTGACAACAGTAAAAGTTTTCTGAATGTGCAACAACCAAAAATTAATTAAAAATCAAACTCATAATGAATCTGAGGTGTTTCTGGCATCAGGCAACTTCATCTGCAGCCTTGGTCCTGAACACAAAGCATGTGCACTTTGTGCTGCGAATGCTCTCAGGCCATGCAACACCAACTAACACTGTCAAAACCTGAAAAGGAGGGTTGAGAGTGGAAAACATTTAAGAAGCCCTGGTTTAGATCTCATGGCCTACCGAAAGATCAAGCTCACAAAATTGCCTCCATCCTGAAATCTCCTTTTCTGTCATTTTCAGACTATGTTTACCATGGCTAGAAGAAATATTATTATAAAATTGGCAAAGAGCAGACTCACCGAGATTATAGATGTAAAAAAGACAACAGTGGACGAACATGTGTCTTCCAGAGAGATTCATGTCAAGATCTAAGCATTCAGGTATATATTTTTTCATTTCAGGAACATTTTTATTAGTCATTTGACTCTTGAAACTTTATTTGCTTCTCTGTGGATTAGGAAACTGCAATTATTTTCTGCTCAAATAATCCTAGAGTTTTTCTTCTAGATTTTGGAGTCTATTTTTAAACCTACAAAAGAAATATGGTGCTTGGCAAATAGTAGATGTTTAACAAATACTAACTGATTGACTTAGAGTGTGTTGCCACATAACCACAGAACCAGCTTGTGTCCCATAAAACCTATGAAATTTTGCTTATTGAAGAATCCTTGTTTTACCATCGTTAAGCACAATGATGTATTTATTTGGATTATTTGAATCAGAAAGTTTTAAAGCTGCATGTGATATTAGGGACTGTTTTTCATTCCATGAACTCATCAGTGTAGGTATTTCTTCCCTCTACTAGTATAGATTGCGACCCCTTCAATACCTTCTGATCCTGTATGAGTCTTGTACATCATCTTTCAGTGAGTTCTCCATGGAAGAATGCCTCAGTTTACTGGAGGTCTCTGCTGGTCCTTTTATTATGTTGTGGCACACTCCTTACCTCTGCCTCTTAGAATCCCATTTCCTTCATACTCATCTTAAGCACCACTTTCTATAGAACTCCCTCCCACACCTGCTGCTGGTGCCTCCCTTCCCAAATTACTCATATATGTTTATATTTTCTCCCCTAATAGAATATAATCTTCTTGAGGGCAGCAGCTATTTCATTTTTGTCTCTGTGGCACCAGCAACTAGCACTGTGTAAAGGAGAGTAATGTGAAAGGTAGTTTGGAGCTGTGTTCTTGATGTTTCTCTGAGACTTCTTTGAGCTCTAGGTCTGCCAACAGGAAGAGCAAGGAATAAGGAAACAGAACAGACTTGGAGAGAATGGACTTCTAGTCCTTGGCATGTGGGAATCTAAGGAAAAGAGTGAGAGGGAAAAGGTCTGGCCCCTGTTCTTTTTGACTAAGTATCCTAGAAAAAGAAAAATAGACTGATCTTTAAGGTAATTCTTGGTTCAACTACAATTCCAAGTAAAAGGAGAAAGAGAATGAGGAAATCCTCTGCTTCTCTTGTTTTGTTGTTGTTACTGGTGCTGCTGAAGGATGAATAGCTAAGGGGGTTAGAATTGTTATAAAGAAATATGCCTTAGAGCCCCACTAGCCATAAACCTGAAGGTTTACAAAGAGCTTTATAGAGATTATCTCATATGATCTTCATAACACACTGTAAAGTAGGTGTTATTATTATTCCCATTTTATGGATAAGGAAATAGATTTAAAGAGGATAAGTGATTTGCTCTACATCATACATACATATGGGAAATGTAAAAGAAGGAGGTTTATCACTACCACATCTTAAACTATATTATGAGACAGTAATTGTTGAAACTATCTGGTACTGGTGAAGAAATAAAAAAGTAGGTCAATGGAATAGAGTAGACACACAATTTACAGCAGGAAATAAACATAATAATCTTGTATTTGACAAGCGTAAAGACAGGATTTGGGAAAAAGATTTCATTATTTGGTTAAAAATTTGTTGTGAAAACTGGAAAACTGTATGGTAGAATCTGGGCATAGAGCAATAACTTACATCTTTAACCAAAATAAAATCAAAATAAATACATGACTTAGATACAAAGAGAGATATTATAAGACAATTGGAAGAACATGGAACATATCACTTATCAGACATATGGATAGTGAACAATTTATAAATAAAAAAGAGACAGTGAACAAAGTTAGGTGTAAAATGGATAATTTCTAGTACATTAAATTTAAAAGGATTTGTACAAATAAAACAAATGTAGCCAAATCAGAAGGAAAGAAAATTTGGGGGAAAAATTTAGACAGTTGATCAGATAAAGGTCTCATATCCAAAATATATAAAGTAATCTGTCAAGTCTACAAGAATACAAGTCATTTCCTAATGTGATAAATGGTCAAAGGATGTGAACAGGCAGTTTTCAGAAGAAAAAATCAAAACAATTTGTAGTGATATAAAAAAATCCTCTAAATCATTATTGATTAGAGAAATGCAAATTAAAACAACCTTGAAATATCATTTTATACTTACTAGATTAGCTAAAATAATTAAAGGGGAAAAGAAAAAAAAATGTTGGAGGGGATGTGGGAAAATTGGGATACTAATTCATTGATGCTGGAATTGTGAACTGATCCAGCCATTTTTTGACAGCAATCTGGAATCATGCCCAAGGAAATATTAAACTGCCTATACTCTTTGACGCAGAAATACCACTACTAGGTTTATTTTCCAAAGGAAAAAAGGAAAAGAACCTATTATATTGTAAAATGTTTGTATCAGCTCTCTTTGTGGTGGCAAAGAACTGGTCATTTCAGGGATGCCCATCAATTGGGGAATAGATGAGCAATTTGTGTTATATGATTGCAATGGAATACTACTATGCTTGAAGAAATTATTATCTCAATGATCTGAGTAAAACACGGAAAGAATTGCATAAAATAATGAAGAGCAAAATAAGTAGAACTAAGAGAGCATTGTATATAGTAACAGCAATATTGTCTTAAGAATGATTTTGAATGAATGTTATTTTCAATATTATGAATACACAAATTAACTATAAAGGACATATGAAGGAAGAGGCTATCTTCATCCAGAGAAAGAACTCATAAATAGAAGTTTGTATAGAATAATTTTACACACATATACATATATTTGTGTCTAATGGTAGCCATCTCTAGGGTGGGGAGATAGGGAAGGGAAAAAAAGGAAAAAAGGAAATGTACATGATAATTTTGTTGTATATTTGAAAGAAATAACAAGTTGTGCACTCATTAGATTTGAAGTTTCATGTGCAATCATCTTTTTTATTATACTATGTTATGGAAATCTTTGTTTTATTCCACAAATTACATATATATATATATACACACACACACACATATACTTCCTAATTCATTATCTGAAAAAAAAAAGGCTCAGGAGTCAGTGCTCCCTATGCTATCCAGTCACACTCACAAAACTAACTTGAAATGTGGTACATTGAAATGGGAAGCACTCAAACACCCTGTGCTCAAATATTGCCTCTGTCATTCACTGCCTGGGTGACTGTGGGCCAATCATGCAACTCTCTGGGACTCAGTTTTCTCATCCATAAAGAGAGTGGGTGGGATTACATGGCCTTTGAGGTCCCTCACAACTCTAGATCTGTAATTCTATATATTCTTTCTCTGAACCTGGCCTAGATACATAGACAAGTGCACTGAGTAAATTCCAACCTGTCTTCCATATTCAATACCCTGTTCCCTCTACTTTCTGCCTTACAAGACTTTAGAAAATAATAATAAAAGACTGATAGGGCCCCTGTTTGTTTCACATGGACTGCCACACCTCTGACTGAGAGCAGTCACCTTCTCAACTGCTCAGCCCAGCCATTGCTTCTCTCTGCTGCCTGCTCATACACAGAGAGTTCGAGGCATCTCTGAGCAATGCTGATTAATACCACGTCCTGGGACACTGATCTACCATGCAAGATAGCTACTCAAAGGCAGCCCCCAACAGCCAAGTCTAGGAGGGAAAGCATGTAAGAGGTGAGAAAAAAGAAGCCAAAGAAGTGAAAAGAAATTGAGCTTTGAAGCATCTAGGAATCACAGAAGTTAAGGTAAAAGGAATTGTAATGGTTTTCCAGATTGCCTGAGTCATTATTACCATTGAACACACTATAGCTAAATTAATTTTTGACTTAGTTCTGACTGAGGATGGCGGCTGAATTAGGTAAATTGCTGCAGTCCCATCCCATCTTAAGAGTCTGTGGAAGAAATTATGGGTCACTGATATTTCAAACTTAATCAAAAGAAATGAGATAGCAACATAAAATACATGTTGTTATATGTAAGACTTCAGCACTAGTGATCACAAAGTTTACATTTGTAGTGATTTTATTTTCCTTTCATTTATGACTATTTAGAGGAGGAATTTTTTTTTTTTATTATGGAATTCTTTGGTATTCTTTTAAACTCTGTGGACCCCTTCTCAAAATATTCCCTTTAAATAAAATACATAGTATTACAAAAGGAGAAATAATAATGTCATTTATATAATTCATTAATGTTTTCAAAATACTTTATAAATATTATCTCATTTTATCCTCACAAAAACCCTGAGATGGCAATGCTATTAATATCCTCATTTTACAAATGAGGAAACTGAGTCAGACAGAAGTTAATGACTTGCTCTCCTTACTAAGTGCCCGTGGCTGGATTTGAACTCAGATCTTCCTGACTCCAGGTCCAATACTATTTGGCATACCATTATTACATTAAAATACAGTTATCAAGAGAAAAATATTTTTAAGTTCATGGATCCCTGGTTGAGACTCCCTGACAGAGAAAGACATAGAATCTGAGGTGCATTGACATTTCAAGGCACCCTAAAATGAGAACCACCTCACCAAGAGTTTTCTGAGGGCTGCTTTGACATCCTTGTCCCTCAGAGTATAGATTAGTGGATTTACAGCAGGGCTCACAGTGGTATACAGCACAGCCACAGCCTTCCCTTTTTCAGGAGAATATCTGGCACTTGGACTTATATAAGCACAAAATACAGCAAAATAGTACATGGTGACCACCATGAGGTGGGAGGAACATGTAGAGAATGCCCTCTTCTTCCCCTCTTCAGACTGGATCTTCAAGATGTTGGCAATGATAAAGCCGTAGGACATTATGGTCAGAAAGAAATTGGCACCACCCAAGAGGAGATCTGTCACAAGGGTCATAAGCTCATTTACCTGTATTGAGGAGCAAGGAAGTGGCAGGATTGGGGGGATCTCACAGAAAAAGTGATCAATGACATTAGGACCACAGAAAGACAATTGTACCAGCATCACTGTATGCATTCCAGAATCCAGCCCACCCATCATCTATAGCCCAGTCACCAACACCCCACAGATCTTCTTATTCATCAGAGTGCTGCAATGCAGGGTCCAACAAATAGCCACATACCTATCATAAGCCATAGCTGTGAAGAGAAGGAACTCAGAACTCAAAGCCCAAGAGAAGACGTTTACCTGAGTCATGCACCCAACAAAGGAGATGGCTTTCTTCTCCTCCACCAGGTTCTCCAACAAATTGGCCACCACTGTGGTTGTGCAAATGATATCTAAGAAGGCCAAGTTGATCGGTCAAAAATACATGGGCGTATAAAGACCTGAAGTGACTCAAACTGACAGAATGATGAGGGAGTTGCCAATTAGAGCCAGGGCATAGAAGAACAAGAAGAGACAGAATAAGAAGATTTCAAGGTGAGGGTTTTCCTGAAAAGCCCTGTAGGATGAATTCAGTGACCAATGTCTGGTTATTAAGAGTCATAGGTTTGGGGGATTGATTAGTCCAAAGGGCTGGGGGATTGATTAGTTCAACGTGGCCAGAAGCCCACTAGTGACTGTTGTGTCCTTGATGTGTCACTGATGGGTGTACTGAGCACTTGTGGACAGCAAACAAATCCTGAGAAGGGAAAAAAATGATTTTATGGCCTAATTTTAACCAAAAATCTGTGACAAGACACTATTCACCATAGACAGAAATGAAGGAATGCAATTACACTGCAGAATCTAGACACTGAAATACTTAGTTTGGTAAGGATGAGGCATGGGTAATGCCAGGGACATGCATGGGTAATGCCAGGGACATGCATGTGATTTCTTTGTGTTTTTTTTAATTTTATTTTCCTTTTCAATTAACAAGCATTTTAATGATGTTTAATGTTCCCACTCCCAATTTAAGAGAAAAAAAACCCTTAAAATTTATGCTATTGAGTTATCATTATCGTAGACTAGTGGGGTCCAACAGTAGATCCTCAAACTCTAAGGAACACAGAAGATTAGATAATCCTTGAGCTAAGGGCTGTGACAGGGAAGGGTGCTTGGGCTCATACAATACCAAGAAAAGAAGCAGCAGGTCCTCACAGCCTCAGGGGTGACCTCTTCTGAGTCTTCTGATTCTGCCTAACAATCTCACTTCATTTGCAACCCAGGCTTCATGCCAGTATAGGAAAGTCAGTGATCTGAGGCAGCTGAACACAGAGACAAAGACCAGCAATGAATAGGAGCCTTCTGTGGATTCATACAATAAAACCTGAGTAACACTTCTCACTTGAACTCCAGTCAAGTGAGGTGTGTGCATCTCCAACTACCTATTAGACATTTCTATCAGGGTCTCCCATAGATAGCTTATAATCAACATGTCAAAAACTGAACTCATTCTTTTGGCCTCCAAATCTTCTCCCTTCTGAATTTCCTTATTACTATTAAGGTCACTCCCTTCCTCCCAGTGACCCAGGCTTGCACTGCACCATAGGTGTCATCCTTGACTTTTCATTCTCTCATTCCCCTATATTAAATCTGTTGCCAAGTCCTACTAATTTTACCTTCATAACATCTTGCTAGAGGCCTCCTTCTCGCCCTTGACACTGTGATCACCCTGCTGCAGGCCTTCATCATTTCATGCCTAGACTATTTCAATAGCCTGCTGTGGTTCTCCCTACTTCAATTCTCTCCATACTTTAGTTCACCCTCCACTCAAATGTCAAATTAGTCTTCCTAATTGACCATGTCACCTTCCACCTCATAAAACAAACTTCTATGTTTCCCCACTAGAATCAAATATAAAACCCTCTGGCACTCAAAGCCCTTTACAATCTGCACCCCTTTAACTTTCCAGTCTTCTTACATACCTTACTCTCTCACAACCCCCACATACTCTGTGATCCAGTGACACTAACCTCCACGCTGGTCCTCTCACAAAACTCTCCATCTCCAGACTTTGAGTATTTTCACTGTTTGTCCTCAAGGCCTGGAATGCCCTTCCTCCTCATTGCCACCTTCTTTCTTTCTTGTCTTCCATCAAGTCCCAGCTAAAATCCCATCTTCTACAAGAAGCCTTTCCTGATCCATCTTAATGCTGGTGCTTGCCCTCTGAGATTATCTCCAATTTATCCTGTCTACATCTTGTTTATATAGAGTTGTTTGCATGTTTTCTCCCCCATTAGACTGTGAGCTCCTTAAATCGAGCAGGGAGATGAGGAGGAAGGAACAGCTGCAAAATTACTTAGAGTCTGGATATGGAGGAGTGTGAGAGGAACACAAGGAGGCCTGTTGTACTGGATCCCAGAGTACATAGGAACTGGGGGTGGTGAGAAGAGAGGTGTAGGAAGACTAGAAAGGTAGGAGAGGGTCTGTTTGGGAAGAGCTTTGAATGCCAAACAGAGAATTTCATATTTGATTCTAGAGGTGATAAGGATACAACTAGAGTTTATTTCTGGTGCTAGTGACATTGTTAAATCTTCACTTTAAGAATAAAGTTGACATATAAGTAGAGGACAGACTGGAGTAAGGAGACACTTCAGTCAGGGATCATCATTTCAATGTAATCAGTTTCCTTTGAAATCCTTACATAACAGTACACAAGAAACCAGACAGGATGTATATAAGTCACATCCCACACTACCTCCAATTCCTCTTAATTGTTTCTCTGTGAAAGATTTTTTTAGTGCAATATCCCCAAAGATTCATTTATAGTCACAGCTATGTATATTTCACAGGCTTTCAGTTACGATTATACCTGAGTCATCTTTAAGACAGGAAGATGAATATCTAGTGATCAAATGTTGGAATGGAAGGAGACTCAGGAACTGAAGTGGGCTTATATCCAGCCCCCCAGACAACTAATTGTTCCTATCACAACTACTTCTGAGCCATCTAGCTTAGCCTAAGCACAAAGATTTAGAGCAAGAGGGGGGAACCTGCCACCTCAAGGCCACCTGTGGCCCCTAGGTCCACAAGTGAGCCCTTTGACTGAATCTTTCTGAAATTTTGTTTCAGTCAAAGGGCCACACTTGAGGCCCTAGAGGGCTACATGTGGCCTTGAGGCCACAGGTTCCCCACCCCTAACTAAAAGTATCTGGCACATAGTAGACTTTTCAAAAAATTCTTGATAATAAATTGGGAGGTTACTGGATTGCATCATCAACAAGTAGGATCATAGAATGTAGTTGGAAAAGCTCTTAAAAGTCTTCCAGTCCAACTCCTTCAATTTACAAATAAGGAAACCGAGGGATAGAACAGGTAAATGACTTGCCAGAGATTACACAACTAGGTGTCAGTGATTAGATATGTATGTATGTGTGTGCATACACATATGTATGTGTGTATGCATATACATTTCTATACACAGATAAGCAGAGGCTGATGCTTAAGACTAATGCTGGTCAACTAGGAGAGAATGTTCAAAATATTCATAATTGCTAGGTAAGAATGGACCAGCCTTGGAGTCAGACAGACCTTCCCAGTACCCAAAACAACTCTATAAGCCAGTTTTTTACAGAGGGTTTTCTTGTCTTCATTGATAGAGGTATTAGAGTTTTCCTACACCCATAAAATCTTAAGTCTAAAACAAAAAAAATTTAATTAGCATGGATTTCTAAGAATTTAATGAAGATGATATTTCATTAGCTGAGGGAAGAGGGAGGAGAGAGAACTAATTTAAAAACTAATATAAAGCAATGAATATTAGAATTTAAAATTATTATATAAGTTATCTTATTTCAAATGTCACATTTTTGAGATAGAAAACTGAAGTCCGTAGGATTATACATTTAAAGGTAGAAGTGACTTTGAAGCTCCATTCCAATACTATATGTTTGCATATGAGGAAATTGAGGCCCAGAGATGTTGTAACTTGCCCAAGGTTACATGGGTATTTAGGAGGCAGCACCAGGATTAGAAGTCAGACTATTGCTCTCTCGACCACTTCCTGGCTACCTCATGGCATCGTCTTTCCAACGTATTTCTTTTTTATTGAGTAAATGCCATAAAACCCAATAGCAATGAGGTTGGTGCTCACCTGGAACTCTTCCATCAGTACTATCAAATGGAGGCAACCGCAGGGCAATTCTTGAGAAAGGAAAGAATGAACTAGCCTTTAAGAAAATAGCAGTGTCTGAAGGGAATAGATTCACACTGGCCACAAGGGATTCTCTTAATCAGGTTTCTGTGGGAAAGACCCTGAAAGAGCAATTAACAGATGCTGATGGTGTTGTGACTACTGTTGGGGTACAAACTCAATTCTAGGTCGGGCCTTCAGGAGAAAAATTCCTAAAATCACTCTTATAACTTAAGCACAGGAAAAATTATTAGAGATTCTCTAGCTTTCACTCACTTTACAGATAAGGAGACTGAAATACAGGGATTAAAAGTAAGTTGAGTAAAGCCACAGAGTACATCAGTTGTCAAGATGGAGTTAGAAGACAGGCTTTCTGCTTCCTTGTCCAATGCTTACTACTATATAATCCTGAATTCCAAAGGAACTCTTTATAAGCATCACTAACCTGATGTTCCTTCTTTATCAGCTGTGGTCTTGAGAGGAATTTCAAGGTAATAGGAAGCAGAGTGAATGAAAGGTGTGTGGTCTAGCCCTTGTTTAGCCATTAGCCGGCTTGCTGAGCTTTAGTAAATTCCTTCTGTAGTTGCATCCCTGTGCCTAGTACAGTGTCTGGAACATAACAGGTGTTGAATAAATTGATTGTATGGTCTCTAAGATTTTATTCCCCAGCCTTAGAGAAACAGCAGGAGAAGTAATAGGTGTATTTCCTGAATCCCCAAAAAGGGAAGAGATGAGTAGAATTCAGTCACCTACATATTGCTATGAGTAAGGGTTTTGTGCTTTTTGTTGAGAAGAATAAGTTGGGGGCAGGGAGGTGGCACAGTGGATAGAGCACGGGACCTAAGTTCAAATCTGGCCTCAGACCAAACACTTGACACTTACTAGCTGTGTGATCCTGGGCAAGTCACTTAACCCCAAATGCCTAAAAAAAAAAAAAAAAAAAGAGAAGAGAGAGAAGAACAAGTTGGTGATTCTAAGAGTTGCCTGGGCAGGAATTTTGTGTCCCAATTATGCTCTAATTTTGTTCTCATGAGACTGGGAAACAATGGAACTGACATTATACTAAAGCCCTTAAAGTGAATTGACATGAATCTTTCTCAAGGAAACCAGCAACACTCCCTCAAATAGAAATGACAGAAATAGCAAGGTAGAGCTTCAATAGATGGTGAGAATAAAAATTAAAATCAAGGGCACCAGAGGACCATGAGTGGACCCACCTGCAGAGATGGAGTGACTCAATGACAGCCAAGTGTATATGGGGCAAAAAAGTAATCACAAGGGAGTTCATAGACTATGCCAAAGATGTAGAAGAGGAAGAGACTGGGAGGGGAACACAGTCAGTTTCTTAGAGAAGAATTTAGAGATCCTTGAAGGAGAAATATATCCAGGATACAAGGAAGGTTATACAGAAATTACCTTAAAGCATTAATTTTCTGGAAATTTACTATCTGGAAAATTCCTCTACTGATAAGGAATGGCTGAGAATACTTTCATTGCTTGACTTTTTCTGGTTAATTACTTTTCTAGTATGTCTCAATTTAATACTTTTCTATTTAATTGGTGCTTCTTGCCTTGTCTTTTGGTAAATTTTGTACTACAAGTCATATATTATCTTATTTTTATTCATTCGGTGTTTCTCACCTGGTCTTTTGGTAAATTATGTACTAGACTGGCCTCAAGTTATACTTTTGTCTTTACATTGAATTGATATCTTTATATTGAATGCTAATATTTGGAAATTCCATTGTGAATAGAGCATCTACATTGTAAAAGAAAAATAGTCAGAAAAATATGGATCATTTTAGAAACTTATACTTTGAATTTGTTCACCCAAATAATATTTAAGATCACTAACAATGCATTTTACTATTAATTTTTATTATTTTTTCCATGCCCAAAATTGCATGTCTTATTCTGTCTATTTAGTTTGCCTACTCTTTGTTGGGTTGTAGACAGCATTCTTCATCATCAGTCCCTAAAATCATGACTGGTCATTGCATTCATCAGAGTTCTTAAGTCTTTGAAAGTTGGTTTTTTACAATGTTGTTATTTCAGAAATTGTTCTACTCATTCTGCATCACTTCATTCAAGTATTTGCAGCTTCTTTGAAACCATACCTTTTGTCATTTTTTTTATGACACCAGGTTATTTCATTACATTCATATGCCATAATTTCTTCAGCCCTTTTCTAGTAGATGTTTACTGCCTTAGTTCCCAGTTCTTTACCACCATCAAAAGTACTGCTATAAATAGTTTTGTACATATAAGTTCTTTTCCTCTTTTTTTCATCATTTTTGAGGGATATGGTAAATACTGTTATGACTGGGTCAAAATCTATGCAGTTTAGTGACTTTGGAGGCATAGTTCTAAATTGTATCCCAGAATGGCTGAACCGATGCATAGCTCCACCAACAGTATACTAATGTGCTTAGTTTCCCACAGCTATTCCTGTTCTTTATTTCTAATTTAATGATAGTAATCACTGTGCTACTCATAAAGTACAAAAAGCCTTGATCTCAAGGCAAAACCTTACATTAAGGAGAAAATAAAAATGCAATACAATGTAGAATGCAATGAACAAAGAGAAGAAATCCAGACAAAAGATTTTGAAGAAAAATTTAGTAATACTAGATTTCAGACTATGTTACAAAATAATTTTACTATGTAAATTAAGAGACCATGGAAAAATCTACCTGTTAGATACATGGATAAGGGAAGAGTTTATGACCAAACAAGTGATAGAGAGGATCATGGGAAGTATAATGGATAATTTTGGTTAAGTGTAATTTAAAAGTTTTTGTATGAAAAAACTAATTTAGCAAAAATTAGAAGGAAACCAGGAATGTGGGGAAAATTTATAGGAAGTTTCTCTGATAAGGGGCTCACTTCTCAAATATATTAGAAATTGGGCCAAAATTATAAAAACAAGAGTCATTCCCTAATCAATAAGTGGTCAAATGATATGAAGAACCAGTTTTCAGAAAAAGAAATCAAACCTATCAAAGTCACATTGTAAAAATGCTCTAAATTCCTACTGATTAGAGAAATGCAAAGTAAAACAACTCTGAGATACCACCTCACACTTATCAAATTGGCTAATATGACCTAAAAGGAAAGAGACAAATTCTGTTGGGTGTGTGAAAAAATTGGGACACTAATGCATTGTTGGTGGAGTTGTGAAATAGTCCAACTATTCTGGAGAACAATTTGGAATTATGTCCCCCCCAAACTTTAAAACTGTACATACCCTTTGACCCAGCAATACCACTACTAGGTCTATATCACAAAGAGATCAAAGAAAAGGGAAAAGGACTTATATATACAGAAAAATTTATAACAGCTCTTAGTGGTGGCAAAATTTGGAAATTGAGAGAATGTCCATCAATTGGGGAATGACGAGACAATTTGTGGTATATCATTATGATGGAATACTATTTTACTATAAGAAATAAAAAGCATGGTGGTTTCAGAAAACCTTGGAATGACCTATATGAACAGATGTGAAGGCAAGTGAGCAGAACCAAGAGAACATCGTACACAATAATAGAGATATTGTATGGATGCAGCCTGTGCTTGGTTCCAGTCAACCTCATCTTTGGGGTCCCCTTTGTGAGAGTCAGGTAAAGGTTATATTTCCACAGAGAAAGAGAATAATGCAGAGATTTAAAGAACAATTTCAGGAAGTCGTACACTGTAGGTGGGCCAGGGCTTAACCTGATAAGAAGTGAGTTGATGGCTCTAAAAAGACTATAAAGGGTATAAGATAAGGGTCCAGCCAGCTCAGACCAGTTAAGGTCAACCTGAGGACACCTGAAAAATATTAGTGGGCCTGCTTAATGAACTTTATTACTATTATCTGATACACCCTGCATAAAATTAGAGCCTCATTAACGAGTCATGGGATGTATGACCAAGGGAGGGTGAACATACTTGAGCATATCAAGGGGAAACATATAAGGAGGGGTGTAACCCAGGAAGGGTCGGACCAATCCAGGCCTGGGAGGTTTCCTGTGGAATTTGAATTTGAACTACAAAAGCATGCTTGCCCTTGCACTCAGGGCCTATCCCTCCCTAAGAGGGGTGGAGCAGGCTTCTGGCCAGAAATGTCTAATCCTCTGGACCTTCTCTGTAATAAACTTTCTTGATACTAAATTTTAGGTGTCAAGCGCATTTCTAACAATTTGGTGCCCAATGTGGGGCAACACCTAGACTTCGGAGGGGACAAGGTAGCACCTCCCGGGAACAGTGCTCCCTGTATATTTTAGTGGTCTTGGTGAGTTGAACCTTTCCCAACCCCAACTCCTGATCTTGGACCAGTGTGGGAGAAGTCCAGAGGATTGGGGAAGCCGCCAGCAGACCACGAGAGCCAATATATTGGGCAAAGGTAAGAAACGATCTTTGCTGGTCTTGAACTCCTGAGTTCCAGGGATCTGATCGGTTAGCCTTGAGCTAAGAACAGATCTGGAAATGGGAGGGGTAAATTCGAAGGTAGCCTGAAAAGAGGGGGGAGGGGAGGAATCCCCAGGGACGACATTCCTTTTGATAGCCCTCTGGGAAGGATGTGAGAAGGTTGGGAGGATGCTCCCAGGACTAGAGGGAAGAATAAAAAGAAAATGATTAAATATTGTTTCCAGGAGTGGACCAAGGAGCCTATTTTGGTCCCATCAGTGTTCTGGCCTAGATTTGGATCAGATGAGGATTGGGTTTTTCAACTGCTGAATTTGTATGTGAATGATGAGGGAGAGGTCTCTAAAGAAGAGAAAGACTATGCCGGTTACTGGGGCCCAAGGACTGTAGCCCCAACAGCGGCGGACATATTCTTAAGACAAAAACAAAAGGGAAAGAAAAAGGGTGAAGCTGTAGCCCCGATGTTCCCTTTAAGGGAGGTCCCCATGGGTGGTCAAGGAGGGGGAATTGGTTTTGTAAATGCTCCCCTCAGTACTACCAAAGTCAGGGCATTTAAGAAAGAGATGAAATCACTGATAGAAGACCCCCTAGGGCGGTCAGAACAATTAGATCAGTTCCTGGGTCTGAACATTTACACCTGGGGTGAGTTCATGTCAATCCTTAACATTCTTTTTTTGGGAGAGGAAAGAGGAATGATAAGAAGGGCAGCTATGGAGGGATGGGAGAGGAAACACCCTCCTGCAGCAGAGACAGAAAACAAGAATCATGGTGGGGACAGTGAAGGAAGTAATAAAGTCTGAAGGGAAAAGATGTGAGTCAAGGTAAGGACCAAGGCCCCAGTCAGGCAGAAAGGGAAAGAGAACAGGTAAAGGAGAAGGAAATAAGGGGACCCTGGGACAAAATGAGTTTCTTTGTCCAGTCAAGGTTAGAATTAAGTCAGGCACACGTGGTCTATCTGTCTCTCTGTCCGTCTGTCTGTCTGTCTGTTGATGTTTGTGTCTGCCAGAAAAATTTTTGGGTAATTTTTGAGGTCTGAGATTGGAAAAGGAACACCGTCTCGGGCTTTCTGGGGGAGATTGAGATTAGAATGAAAAAGACAGAGTTAGTGGACGGTACAGCTTTTATGTGCCTTTACTGATAGGGATTTAGGAGATTGCAGCCCAAGATGGCTACTAGGGCCAAGAAAGAGAAGAAAAACGGCTGAGGATTTGAATTCAGGTTTAATGGCTATTAAACCCAAGGCTGAGAGTTCGACTGGCTGTCTTTCTATCCCTCCAGCCAATGTGTCTGGTATAGGGGCAATGTGTTTAATATTATGAAAATAAGGGTTTTTAACATTATAAAAGCATTAGAGGGGAGAGTGGATGAGAGAAAGTAAGAGAAAAGAAATACTTTGTTATTTAGGTTAAATGATTGGAAAAAGCCAGTTGAAGAGGGTAAGAGAAGTGTCAGGTCAGACTTAGAAAGAAATAAGATACGTGCAGTTTTAAAGGGATTTTAATCAAAGTCCATCAGAAGGAAAGACAAGAAAGTTTAAGAATGTAGGAATGAGAGAAGTATGGGTAGAAAGAAAAGCATAATAAGTAAGTTGGGAAGGTATGAAGGTCTGTTTTAAGTAGAAGGATGAAAAAATGAAAAATTTTTTTAGCTTAATTAGAAAAGCAAAGTGATAGAGGGTTACGCCTTGTTCAAATTGCTGAAGCCTGAGAGTCTCAGGAGAGTGGCTCTATCTGATAAGCTGCTAAAAATGATGGGGTACTTTCTTTGCTCCTTAAGGAAGTAGGAAAAGAAAAAGGGAGATAACTGTTTACAGCAGGAATTATTTACATGGGTATTTTTAAGGGAATATATAAATTTGTGGAGAATATTTCCTTTTAAAGGGCCAAGAGCATTGGATTTGAAACAAAAATGTTTTAAATGTTTATCATTAGTGATTATAAATTAGGATCTGATTGGATGTAAGTTTACTGTTCTATAAAAATGGTTATTATGGAAAAAAATGAATGATGATTGAATGCTTATGGCATAGGTTAGAAGTGGCATTCTTTATTATTTAATGTAATTGTTGAAAGTGCTAAGAGTAATAATTTCTATATGTGATAATATGGAAATGCAACTGATGTTATCTGAAGTTTATTGTTTAAGTTATTACTGTACTTCTAAAATTCTTAGATTGTAAAATCTGAGGGACCATGGTGAGGTAGAAATGGTGTTAAAGTAACTCTTGACCTGCAATGGGTCTTTTTGTGATAAAGATGAGATAATTTGAAACTGTTAAATACCTAGTGAGATATATTTGGTTGTAAGACTATGATAGTATATTTTTGTTAAAATCTTGACTATTATAAAAATATATGGTGGTTTAAAGTTACAGTTTTAACCTTAATGATGAGATGAATAATTCTCTGTGCAAAGTGATTTAGGAGTACATTCAAGTAAATTGATAATGGGTTGTTTCAAAGTTTATTACAATTGTGGAAATAACTCTACAATGTATGCCCTGTGGTATAAACATATGTCATTGTGAAAAACTTATTGATTTGGAATTAATGAAATATTCTTTATTTCATTAATTTTATTAATGAAATATTCTTTATTTCATTAATTTTATTAATGAAATAAATTTTTTATTTTATTATAAAATAATTTTTGGTAGTTTGGAATTCTTCTAAATTCTTATAGATGAATTCATGCCAAGTATGCTCACAGCTATGATAATTAATTGTTTACTCCCTTCCATTTTATTCTATTGTAGTTTTCCTTTTCTATACTCTTTTGTTCCTGTTTATTTAAAATTACTGTTCTTTTCCCTACTTTTAACCTTTTCCTTACTATCCCTTCTCTAAGTCTAAGGTTTGTTATATTGAAAACACCAATAGCTTCCTGAATATACCTTCTCACTTATATTTCCCCTTTCCCTCATCCTTTTTCTTATTTTTTCCCTGTTCTGTTGAATATATTTATACACTTATTTCTGTGTGTGTTCTGCCTTCTTTTGACCAGTTTACATTAAAGCCTAATTCAAGGAACATTCACTTTCTTCACTTTATCTATGTTTGGATATATGCCTACATATAAAAACTGATTATGGCTTAACAAAGCTCCCATTTTTCTCCCACCTCCCATTAATGTGTATTCTCCAACTGCCTCTTTTCTTACACTTTCAAAACAAAACTACTTATCAGTTTTTGTTTCAGTTGACTTCCTCAATGATCCCTGTGATAATAGGGTTCCTAAAGAAATCTTTTAACATTATCTTCTATCTGCATTAAAATATAAATAGTTCTACATGTTTATTTGAAAGCTCTTTTTTCAATTCAGTTTTTATCAAGAATATTTGAAAATCTATTTCTTTCAAAGTCCATTTTTATTCATAGGATATAATACTCAGTTTTACCAGGTAAGATATTCTTGTATTTTGCTTCATAGAATATTTCACTCCATGTTCTCCCTTTCTTTGAAGTAATAGCTGCCAAATCTTGTTCAATCTTCACTGTGGTTCTTCAATATTTTATTTCTTTCTTTCTGACTGCTTATATTTTGAAGCTCTGAGTACTGCCAATAATGTATCAAGTAGTTTTTATTTTGGAATTTCTTTTAGGAGGTCATCAGTGTATCCTTTCTATTTTCAGTTTTCCCTCTTACTCTTATATGTCTGGATATTTTCTTTAATGATTTCTTGCAAAATGATATCCAAGTTCCTTTTTTCTTTGTTGTTATGAGGTTCAAGTCATCCTGCTGTAGCTTGGCTAGATAAACAGAAGGCAGATTTATGAAAAAAAAAAAGGCCCACATTTTTGAGAATCCCAAAAGTCACATTGTCACTATGAGTGAAAAAAATATCTCTACTCCCACCCACAATTTAGGACTGGTCTCCACTTAATTTTCTTTATAAAAAACTATACATTCCAGGGGGATTTGTGACCCATCAACTACTTCTTTGGGCTTGTTACATAATATGTCTTCAGTTATCTCACCTTGATTATTTTCTAGGTCAGTTATTTTTTATATCAAATATCTTATCCATTCTTTTGACTTTAATTGAAGAATTCTTGTTGACTTTTAGAATCATTAATTTGGTCCATTATGATTTTTAGTGAATTTTTACTGCAGTAGAGTTTTATATCTCTTCTCTTAAACTATGGGGCTTTATTTCCAAGTTTCTCCTCCTAGAGCACTAGTTTTGGAATCAGAAAGCCTTGAGTTGAAATTTGGCCTCAAATACTTACAATCTCTATTTGTCTCTGTTTCCTCAACTACTAAACATGGATAATAATAGCACCTGTATTTCAGGATATTAAAAATATAAAACAATTTTACAACCAGTCTCTCTGATAATGGCTTCATTTCTAAAACATATAGAGAATTAAGTCAAATCTATAAGAATACAAGCCATTCCCCAATTGATAAATGGTCAAAGGATATGAACAGACAGTTCTCAGATGAAGTAATTAAAGCCATCTATAGTCATAGGGAAAATGCTCTAAATCACTATTGATAGAGAAATGCAAATCAAAACAACTCTGAGGTACCACATCACACCTATCAGAATGGCCAACATGACAAAACAGGAAAATGATAAATGCTGGAGAACATGTGGGGAAATTGGAACACTCATGCATTGTTGGTGGAGTTGTGAAATGATCCAACCATTTTGGAGAGCAATTTGGCACTGTGCCTAAAAGGCTATAAAAATGTGCATACCCTTTGACCCAGCAATAGCACTTTTAGGGCTATATCCCAAAGAGATCACACAAATGGGAATAGGACCTACATGTACAAAAATATTCATAGCAGCTCTCTTTGTGGCGGCAAAGAATTGGAAATTGAGAGGATGCCCATCAATTGAGGAATGGCTGAGCAAGTTGTGGTATATGAATGTGATGGAATAGTATTGTGGTGTAAGAAATGGTGAACAGGCTGACTTCAGAAAAACCTGGAAAGACTTGTATGGTCTGATGCTGAGTGAAGTTAGCAGAACCAAGAGAACGTTATGCACAATAACAGCCAAGTTGTATGATGACTAATGTTGATAACCTTAACCCTTCCTGGCAATACAAGGATATGAGACATCTCCAGAGGCCTTGTGATGGAAAACGCTATCCACACCCAAAGAAAGAACTATGGAAGCTGAATTGTTATTTTTTTTCTCTTCTGTTGAGTTTTGTTTCCTCTTTCTGATGGTTCCTCCTATTGGTTTTAATTTCTACTTACAACATCTCCAATGTGAAAATATGTTTAATATGAATGTAAATGTATAGCCTATATCAGATTATGTGCTGTCGTGGGGAGGGTGGTGGGGAGGAAGGGGGAGAAAAATTTTAAACTCAAAAGCATACGGAAGTGATTGATAAATTAAAATAAATTTAAAAAAAAAAGAAAAAATATAAAATGAGATAATATTTGGAAAAAAAACTTAGTATGGTACCTGGTACATAATAGCCACCTCATAAATTCCTATTCCTTTTCTTTCAATAGTTTTCATTTCTTATGTAATTTTAAAAATTCGTTTTCATAAAAAATCCTAATTGTTATGTGCAAATACTTTTTCTTTGAGGTTCTGATTATAAGTACTTTTTTTGAGGTTATTTTCATCTTCTGAGTTGGTGCTTAGATAATTTCCAGCATAAGAAAAGTCTTTTTTTTTTTCTGTTTGATCATTCATTTTTGTTGCTGAGGCCTCAGGAGTTGAGTTCTTGCTCTCCCTTACTGTGCAGATGGAGTCAAGTTGAGGACCTGTCTATACTGCTAGCCTTTCTTTATGCCTTTTCCATTGCCACAGTCACCAAAGTTCTCTAATACAATCAACCTTAGTTGAAACCCTTTCCTTTGCATGAGGAGAGAAAGCAAGGAGAGGCCTTTACTTTACTCCTCAGTTAAATCAAAGGAAGTCCTCTTGTGGTGTTAGAGACCTAATTGAGGCCTTTTCCACTGTACCTGAAGTCTATCAGGTTCCTAATAAAAACTCCAATATGTCACGTATAAATATTTGACATCAGAGAGAATAGGCAAGCATAACTTCAAATAAATTATCTCTTAGAATGTGTCTTGGCAAGAAAATTCAATTCTGTTTAAACCAAGGATCTGACACGGTATGGCACTTTGATTGTTTCTGTGCTATTCTTTGGAGACATTCTGACTTTTCCTTCATTAAAAGTCTTTAAGAAACAATGTAATGATGGAGTTAGCTTGTTCACCTAAGAATATATCCTGAGTTCAGGAGCATTGTCTACCAGAAGAAATGATGTGTAAAGCTGTGATGTATATACACTTTTCTGTTTCAGAATTACTCTTAATCCCATTATTCTCAGCTATATCAGTTTGCCAAATGGCCAATAATTTCCTAAGAAATGGACATAATTTCTTCAGGGCTATTTTCACATCTTTGTTTCTCAGGGAGTAGAACAGAGGGTTAAGGGCTGGGGTCACTATGGTATAAAACACTGAGGCTACTTTGCCTTCCTTCAGAGACTGACCCAAACCAGGAAGAATATAAATATAAATTTTAGGGCAGTAATACATAGTGACCACAATAAGGTGGGAGGAACAAGTGGAAAATGCTCTCTTCTTCCCTTTCTTACTCCGGATCTTCAAGATGCTGGAGATGATGAAACCATAGGACACCAGAATGAGCAGAAAATTGAAAAGAGCAAAGAACATGTCTGCCACCAGTACCATTACATTGTTGATATAGGTTGAAGAGCAGGAGAGAGGCAATGATGGAGGAATCTCACAAAAGAAATGATCAAGGACATCGGGGCCACAGAAAGACAAGCGAACAGTCATGATGATGTTTATTGTTGCATTGGTCCCACTAATAGCCCACACTGCAGATGCTATGAGGCAGCAAGCTGCCTTGCTCATAATAGTGCTGTAATGGAGGGGCTGGCAGATGGCTACATAATGATCATAGGCCATGGCTGTGAAAAGCAAGAGCTCTGCCCCCATACACCTACTTAGGAAATAGATTTGATCTATGCAGCCACCATAGGAAATGGTGTTCTTGGTCATTAGGTTGTGCAGCAACTTGGGCACCACAGTGGAGGCAGAGAGAACGTCCATCAAGGCCAAATTTATAAGGAAAAAGTACATGGGAGTATAGAGGCCTGGATTTAGACTGATCACAATGACAATGAGGGAGTTACCTGTGAAAGCCAGGATGAAAAGTCCTAAGAAGAGGCTGAAGAGGAAGATCTGAACCTGAGGATTTTCAGAGAAACTTTGTAAGGTGAACTCAGCCACTGATGAATGATTGCTTGGCGCTATATGAGTAGGTGGTCAGGTTTTCTTGTGTCAGGGTATGCCCACAAAATGCAATGAACAAGAGATTGTTTTGCTCACTAAAGAAAAAAAAAATAAAGATCTGAATTAAAATAAGGCAAATTAAAAATACTTTGATACTCCAAAATCAAATTTTGACAAAGTCATCTAACTGTATTATACCACAGACCCAAAATTGAGAGACATGATTTGGTTAGTGACATCTCTTCTGAATGAATTCATACTCCCTGCAGAGTAAATCACACACACACACACACACACACACACACACACACACACACACACAC
>NW_020954042.1:764425-773022 GCF_900497805.2 Vombatus ursinus
ACACACACACACACACACACACACACACACACACACACACACACACAATCTTCTTACAAGGAAATCACGCTTTTTTTCATCTGACATTTTATAGTACCTTCAGCTCTTTTGTTGAAAGTTCCCCTTACTCTCCCAGCCATGTGGTGAGACCAAGTAAGTTTCAAATCTGTAATTCATTTATCTGAGTCTGGAGTGTGGGGGATGGCCATGATTGGGAATTCTCTGAACTATATACAAGCCAGAAACAAAATTGACATGCAGGATATAGATAGTTGAGGTGCATGACTGGAAAGTGGTGGAAAGTAGTGCTACTACTGTAATGGACACTGGGTGAGAATCAGGATCAGAAACAGAATCCAAGAGTCAAACAAAGAGATATATTAAGTAGTTAGGAGGTACAGTGCATAAAGTTTTGTACCTAGAGCTAGTAATACTCAAGTTCAAATTTAGCATGATACACTTACACATATGACTTGGGCAAGTCACTTAATCTCTGACTGCTATCATTATATCCAGGGTCATTTAAACACTCTTCATCAATGTTGTTCCCTTTCCTCTTCTCAATTGAATATATAGATAAAATGTAATTTTAACATAGAATTCTACTCAAGTCTTCCTATTATCAACCCTACCCAGGTGGGACCAGCCCTTTTTTTCAGTTTCTTCTCATTTCTCCATAGCTGGACAAGTGCTTTTAAAGCATTTATCACTCTTCATGACAATTGTCCCTTGGAGTGGCAGAAATTTACATTGTCTATAATCAATATGCATAACAGAAAGGAGTCTTGAAAGTATAATTTATCAACATTCACTCTGAAGTAATTGAAAATGTGATCTAAATTACCAAATTCAATTTTACCCCCAAGGATTTTCTTATGTCATTTTGGCTCAGGTTGATTAGTTTTCTTTTTTTCCTGTTTTTTCTTGGTGATGTGCTCAGTGTCTGACATGATATTAACTAAGCAGAAGATGAAGCTATTGCATAATGGACCCCATTATGCATGAAATGTTCACATTTCAATGGCATGTCCTGACATCATGTAGATAGAGCTTTTGTACAAACTATCTTCTAGCAAATGGTTAGTTTAAGGAAGGCACAATTTTTTTTTCCCGTAAACCAAGGAGTATTGGGAATGGGCTTAAATTGTATCAAGAGGACACATTTAATCTAAGAAAAAACATATTAACAATATAGGTAATTGACTATTGGAGAAAAACCACTGGAAGGAGGGATGGGATATTCCTGAAAATCTGTTATCCGTTATCTAGAATTTAATGGAGATCTTTGTGGTCCATTAGTCAACTCCATGTAATAACTGCTTAGAACCTTCTCATCTTTCTAGGTCAAGGAAACCCTCCCTTTCCAACATTGAAAGAAGATTGACTTCTTTAAGACTTGAAACCACCAGTTTTATGATTATGACTCAAAATTAAGAGACAATTTTGCCATTCATCATTATGCTTTCTAAAATTGTTATTAAAAATGTACTGATCATTTGTCCACAATGCTGTGTAGCCACTTCCTTCATGAACTCAATTTTCATATGAAACAAATATACATTAAAGGGCACAATAGTGCACAAACCTACTGTAAGATCATAATGCCCAACATACTACTGGCCCTGAATCAGCCTCTGTGTGTGGCAAAAGTGCTGATATTTAAGGGATTTTTTTATTAATATAGTAAACTTGTGGGTAAAAAAACTGCTTCTACTAACACAATCTGTTGCCTTCTCTTCCACTTTGTCTTTCAGATTTGCCTAGAACATTGATTTGCTCTGAATCATGGTCCCTGTTTGTGTCAAAGAGAAGACTTAAATTCAGGTCTTCTTAGCTTTAAGCTAAGGCTTTTTTTTTTTTTTTTATCTTATACCACTCAGCCTCTCAATGCCAAAACAAGAAGTATTCATAGAACTACAGAATGTCAGAGCTCGAAGAAACTTGAGCTCATTAATTTACCACTTTAATTTGACAAAGAGGGTATCAAACAGGTGAGGGACCTGTCCAAGGTTACACAGAAGGTTAGGCTGAGTAAAGGTTAGAACTCAATGCTCTGGAGTGCTTTATTTCCATTACTCTACCAAATGCCAGTTTGGAATGAGCATTTTCAAAATCTGAAACAAGACCTTACTGAAAGCAATTCCTGATATAAAAGAAATGGAAAGGACTCACAAATATTTTAAGAAGAGAAATGCAGTTACCACATTTCATGAGATCTCAATGTAGTATATTAGTATCTAAAATATTCTTTGAAATTCAACTCTATTGTTTCTTTTTTCTTTTTATTGTTTTATTGTTTTGTTTTTCTTTTTTCTTTTTATTGTTTTCTTTTTTCACTTTTTTAATTTTTATTGTTTCTGTCAGAGGAATATGTTGCAAGATTCAGACCTCCCTCCTACTAAGAGAGAGAGAGACAGATAGACAGAGATGAATTTGTCATCTACAGCATGAGGGAGTAAGTAAGAATAGGTGACCTGTGATGGACTTAGAGTTCTATATCCATGAATAAAAATTCTAGGCTGGGATAAATGGAAAAATAGTGATTTTGAGCATAATGCTGAGGAACTTAGGATATTGTCAACTAATCAATCAACTGGAAAACTTAAGCATCTCTCATGTTCCAGGCACTGGTGATAAAAAGAAATGTGGAATAATTAGCAGTAATAATAGATGGTATATAGACAGACAGACAGAGAGATAGATAGATACATAGATAGATAGATAGGTAGATAGATAGACATAACATTTATTAAGAACCAATTGTGTACCAGATATTACGTTAAACTGAGAAATACAAACACAAGCAAGACAGTTCCTTTTCTCAAGGAGCTTATAAAGGAGAAAACACACAAAAGGATGGTGGTGAAAACAGAGAGGTAAGGTACTCACAAGGGGTCATAATGTCGAAATGACTGGGAAGTTGTGAGAATGGTCGGGGCCCTGAAGAATTAAGGCAAAAGCTTATATAGCAGAACCTAGAGACCTGGAAGTGTACCCCAAATTTCCATCAATGGAAGGAGAACAGGATGTGGAAAATCAATTCCAATATGAGAGTCCTAAATTTGTTCCTTCCTCTCTGTAGACTCTGCATAAGTCATTTATCTTTTTTTGTCCCAAGCAACTCTCACTCTCTATAATTATTTGAAGATGGATTGATCTTCCTTGGTAAAGGAAATGATTCATCATGAACTCCCTATGCTAAAGACACAACGTATATGAATAGAGACAAAGACAGACAGAGATAAACACAGAGAGAAAGAGGCCATCTCCCTGTGAGATTACCTGCAACTCACCCTCTGTATATCATGTTTATACATAATTGTTTGCATGTTGCCTCCCCCATTAGTGTCTGAGCTTCCATAAGGCAAGTACTATTTTTGCCTTTCTGTGCAGTCCCAGCACTTAGCACACAGTGCCTGGCACAAACAAAGCGCTTAGTATTTGCTGATTGACTGACTCATGTAAGGATATTTAAAATACCATTGGCTTATGAGTTTTGAAACAGTAATAAAGGAGGAAGCATGAAATAACATCTAGATTCCTGGGTTTGGAGTCTGGAGAAATTTGAATTTGAAGCTCACTTCTGTATTTAACTAGAAAGGGAAACATTAGTGAGTCTCTTACTTTGCCTCTGTGAATGTCAATGTCCCCATCTGCAAAATAGGGATAAATATCAGATATGCCTTCCACAGGAGGGTGTTAAAAAACTCCAAGGAGAAAATGAATGAAAAATAACTCATAAACCTTAAAGTACAATGTAACATCAGTTGTCATTATTATTATTCAATGGTAAGAATAATGAAAATAAATATGGGACCTTTGCAAATGAAGATGATAGAAGAAACTGAGGCAAAGAGAAAGAGAAATAACACTATTGAAAAATTATTTCATGTACATTATTTCATTTGGTCTGAGTTAAAATACCACAATATACATAGCAGATATATTATTGTTCTCATTTTGAAGCTAAAGATACTTGAGAAACAGCTAGTTACCTGACAATTTACTGCCTTTTGACCTTGGACAAGTCACTTGCATTGCTTATCCTCTATTTTCCACCCGCTGTAAAATGAGAACATTAGACTTATAAGAAGATGTAAGATACAAGGACTCATAGATAATCTATAAACTCCATCACCACTCTAAATTTAGGACCCTCAACTTATTCAGACTCTCACACAAAAGACAGAGCTGGGCATAGATTCTAGGGTTCCTGACTCAGTTTCCCAACTCTTAATTCAGTGTGTTGTAGATGTCTTTCCTGAATGCAATTTAGTAGTAAAACGATGGATTCCCTGTTTTATTTTTTTTTACTCAATAAGACAAGCCTACAGTTTGTGTTCCTCCATTAGGATATAAGCTCCTTGATGGTGTAGGCTTTTGTTGTACTTGTATTTGTATTCTCAGCCCTTAGAATAGTGTCTGGCGGCACATTGTAATTCCTTGAAAAATGCTTGAAAACTTGGCTTGTTGACTTCACTTCTAAAACAACTGGTATGGGTAAGTAAATCAGCTATAGCAGCTCCTCTATACAATCAAGATAATACAATCACAAATATGTTCATGGTGCTTCTAGAAATGAAAAGGTTAGTGCAGACTATATTTGCTTTTGAAAATGACAGAAAATACTTCCTTAGAAATTAGAATAGAGTAATTGGAAGCTAGTGACTTTGTTAGAAATCAAGACAATGTAAACAAATCCAAAAGAATGAAAAATTAGAAAACAATTGTGAAACATCTCATTGGAAAAACAACTGACCTGGAAAATAGATCCAGGAGAGAGAATTTAAAAATTATTGGGCTATCTGAAAGCCATGATCAAAAAAAGAGCATAGACATCATCTTTCAAGAAATGATCAGTGAAAACTGCCCTGATATTTTAGAACCAGAGGGCAAAATAGAAATTGAAAGAATCCACCAATCACCTCCTGAAAGAGATCCCCAAAGGAAAACTCCTAGGAATATTGTAGCCAAATTCCAGACTTCCCAGGTCAAGGAGAAAATATTACAAGCAGCCAGAAAGAAACAATTCAAGTATTGTGGAAACAAAATCAGGACAACACAAGATTTAGAAGCTTCTACATTAAGGGACTGCAGGGCATGGCGTATGATATTCCGGAGGGCAAAGGAGATAGGATTACAACCAAGAATCACCTACCCACCAAATCTGAGCATAATCCTTCAGGGGAAAAAATGGTCATTTAGTAAAATAGAGGACTTTCAAGCATTCTTGATGAAAAGACCAGAGCTGAATAGAAAATTTGACTTTCCAATACAAGACTCACTTGGAACATGAAGAGGTAAACAGGAAAGAGAAATCATAAGAGACTTATTATGGTTGAACCATTTACATTCCTGCATGGAAAGATGATATTTGTAACTCATGAGGCCTTTGTCAGTATTAGGGTAGTTGGAGGGAAAAAATATATCTATGTAGATAGATAGATAGATAGATAGATAGATAGATAGATAGATAGAGGGCACAAGGTGAGTTGAAGAGGAAGGGGTCATATCTGGAGAATAAAATTAAGGGGTGAGAGAGAATTATACTAGGAGAAGGAGAAAGGGAGAGGTAGAGCGGGGTAAATTATTTCACCAAAAAAAAAAAAAAACCAAAAGAAAAGAAAAGGCTCTTACAGTGGAGGGGAAAGGGGGGAAGGTGAGAGGAATGAGTGAATCTTATTCTCATGGGATGTGACTTAAGTAGAGAACAACATACAAACTCAATTGGGTATGGAAATCTGTCTTACCCTATAGGAAAATAGGAGGGGAAGGTGACAAGAGAGTAGGGGAATGATAGAGAGGAGGGCAGATTGGGAAAGGGGGCAATCAGAAGCAAATACTTCTGAGGAGGGACAGCATCAAAAGAAAGAATAGAAGAAATGGGGGTTGGGATAGGATTAAGGGAAATAGAGTTAGTTTTTCACAGCATGTCTACTATGGAAGTGTTTGGCATAACTGCACACGTATAGCCTATATTGAGTTGTTTGCCTTTTCAATGAGGGTGGGTAGGGGGGGAAGAAGGGAGAAAATTTGGAACCCAAAGTTTTAAAAACACATGTTTTAAAAAAATGTTTTCACATGCAACTGGGAAATAAGAAATACAACAAATGGGGTACAGAAATCCATCCTGCCCTACAGGAAAATTGAAGGGGAAGGGGATAAGAGAAGTGGGGAGGAAATAGAAGGGAAGGCAGACTAGGGGAATGGGTATTCAGAATGTTGCCATCTGGGAGTGAGGGGAGGAGGGAGATGGGGTGAAAATTTGGAACTCAAAATCTTGTAGAAGTAAATGTTGAAAACTAAAATTAAATACATTTATTAATTAAAAAAAAGAAAAAAAAAAAGAAAATGACAGCTTTCCTATCCTGAAAATGCTTCTAAAGGTGCATCAATTTCAAGTCAGTGTTCACTGGCTGGTGAGTCCTAGCCACTTTCTTCTTATTCCTTAACACACACATCACCCTCTGTCCTGATAATCCCTATTCCCAAAGTCTCGAAGTATTAGTAGTCAGTTGAGAAGGAAGATTAGATAATTACACAAAAATTTGAAATTGATAAGCCGGGTGAGTTTCTAAGACAGTGGGTTTCCAAGAAAAAAGAGTGGGTTATTTTGGTGCTACATCATCTGTGATGAAGCAATTCAAAGGGTGGGGGGGGGAGAGAAGGTGGGTCAGCAGTAATTGGCTTTTTTGTCTCTTCTTATCTCTCACTCCTCACCTTTCCTCTGTGATCCCCATGTCTGGATCCGCCTCTTGCCACTGTCCCCACCAAAGAAGACCCAAGGGATCAGATAAAAGCAAGAGGAGTAGCCACATAAATGCAGAAGGGACTCTGCTTGTGGTCACTGCTAGATTGAAACAAATTATATAAAAACTTTATTGAACAAAACTTTAAGAAGGAAAACTTTACCAGTTCTCTAAAGTTAACCATAACATCCTATCAAGGATACAACAGAAAGTTCTGGAACTCTCAGGTTAACTCTCTGCTAATAAAAGAATTAAGATTTTGAAGAAATCTGTAAGTTTGTATATAGTAAAGTTTTATACAACATTTCTTTTCATGGTCACACAGTCCTGCAAAACATGGGACAGATGTAATTATCTTCACTTTGCAAATGAGAAATCAGGGTCACAGAGCTCAACCAGCTTGTCACCAATGGCAATAAGTGGCAAAGCTAGATCCCTCTGATTCTAATTTCTAATCAGATCAGATTTGTAATCTTATCAGATCTAATCAGATCTAATCAACTCTAAGTCAAATCAGATCCTTCTTTTTCTAAGTTCAATTATCTTTCCACTGTGTGGGACAGAGACCACTACTCAAATTCAAAACAAAGACTTAGTTACCTTGCAAGCAGAAAGGAGTTTATTGCTTTCTCATGAGAAAGGGTACGGCCCCTGGTCTCCCTAATGGCACTGGCTAGGCAGGACAAGTACCAGTACAGAAAGCAAGGCTTATTCATACCCTAATGTGAGTTCCTCCTTCCAAACCCCCTCCCCTTCTCCCATTGGCTAGACTTCAGGGGGCACAATGTATTCAAGGAAATCTTCCCCAGCAACAGAGTACACAAGTTTGCCCCCAAGCATGAAAAGGTAGGAAGTCCTGCAGTTTAGGCTGGGGGGGTAGGGCCATTCCACTCCCTCTGCTAAGTGCTCAAAAACAGGGCCTCAGGGGGTTTTGGCAAGGTCAGAAGGGAGTGTGTTTCAACAATAAGATTAGAAGGCCATCTACAACAGGTGCCTCCAATTTCTCTCCTCCCACTCTCTTACTATCTGGCTTCTGACCTTATCTCTCTCCAAATGACCAGTGATCTCCTAATTGCTGCCCTTTGTGAGAAATATTAACAAAAACTATTAACCTTTTGAAGAGGCTTCACTTCTGAGAGATCAGCTATCACACTACTATGCCATGCTATCTATTTGAAATAACGGGTATAAATACTGGCATGATTATATGATCCCAAAAAGGGAAATCACTTAACTGCAAGGCAGTTATCGGACCTAAGCTAGGTAAATTTTTAGAAAAATTATTACAAAAAGAGTATAAATAAAATATATAAATATATAGTTGTTTTATATTTATATATAATATGGAAGTATAAGTATATTATACATTTATATATCATATTAATATCTATATATTGTATTGTATTTATTATAGTTCATTGTGTGTTTGCATAAAGGAAATTACCAACTTGTGAAGGAGGACATAGAACTTACGCTTTATACCAAAAGCACATAAAACAAAATTTCATGTTTGAGGATTTCAAAATGTTAAGAGCTCACAATATATTTTTGCCATGAATTCATACATGATGTGAGAGGCAGTGCAGAAGGGTAGACAGAGGGCTGGCCTCACTGTCAGAAAGAACTGTATTCAAGTCATACCTCTGACACACACTTGAATGGGTCAGGGACTGAACACTTAGTACCCCAGGCAATTGACACCACAAGTTGCAGCTGGTGGCAAAACTGCATCAATGAAGCAAATTTCCATGCTAATGTTCCCTACAGCCATGAAATTACTGGTCTGGACAAAAGGAGTGATAGTAGTAGTAGTAGTAGTAGTAGTAGTAGTAGTAGTAGTAGTAGTAG
>NW_020954042.1:773032-798495 GCF_900497805.2 Vombatus ursinus
AGTAGTAGTAGTAGTAGTAGTAGTAGTAGTAGTAGTAGTAGTAGTAGCAGCAGCAGCGGTGATAATAGCAAATTATGGTTTAAGAAATGCCTGATAATAAAGAAATTCCTAACTCTGATTCTTTGATTCAATAACAATCTTTAAGATATAATTTTTAAAGGAAAAAAGAAATAACATTTTTATTCTTATCAACAATTATATCATTTCCTGTTTTAATGAAATTTCTGTTTCTGTCTCTTTCCTCTTTCTCTTTCCCTCCCTTTCTATCTGCAGCTCTCTCTTTTTATCTCTCTGACCCTCTCTCACACACTCTCTCTCTTTCTATCCCTCACTCCTGCTTTTGAGAATTTACATAGATATGAAGAGATCTATCATAAAAATGTAAACGTGCTTAAATATTAGACATGATTTTTTTTTTGCTTCCCTGCTCTTGTGGTCAGTTTTTTTTTCTCATACCAAAAGAAGCTCTATTTATCATTTCTTAGCAAACTTACCTTTTTCTGCTAGAGGGTAACAACTGGAAGATTCTTTCTTCTAGAAAACTTTCAGCGGTCCTTAGTTTGTGCGTTCATTGGTCTATAAGTAGAGATTGAAGAGGGATGCAGTTCTGCCCAGTCATTTAACAAAAATCAGCTAAGGAGAGCCGTGGGAAATTCTGTCATCTTAGCCCCTAGAGGAACAATTAAAGTATGACTTCTCTTGGACTCTGTTGAAGCTATGACACTATAATTCAAGTCAAAAGAAAATACAAGTGCTAAGTTCTTCTTTGGTTTACCTGGCACTAAGCAACTGATGTGACTGATGTTTTCAGGTTTATTTTTACACTAGTGAATTAACAAAATGAACTGTCTAGAATATTACGCTGGAATCTTAGGCAAGCCTCTAAGATGTGCTAATAGAATTAATACATATTGTGACTTCTTTACCCCCTAGGGAAAAAAATAACAAAAAACAGTAGAAATATAATAACAACAATAAAAATCAGATTCTACAGGATACCTAAAAACATGGTAGGTAGGTCACTAGAAGCTTGAAAGTGAGCCTTTATAAACTAAGACAAATCTCCATGCTGCAAATGCAAACTGCAAACCATTCCTGAAAACTCAAGGGATTTATGATGGAAGTAGAGCATCATTAGAGACAGAACTATTGCCTACAACTGCCTGAATATAACTAATTTCTAAATGCTCAAGAACATGATTCTTAATAGGTGCTGCCACATCAAGTATTCAAAATCTCCAAATTATTTGAAAAAATAACAACCCTTTCAAAACATGGAGACTTAGAAGAGATTAAAACCCTATGGCAAAAATTTTATGTACATGTCATCTATATCATCCTATCTATTCCTGGAGATATCCTAAAGTTAATTTAACTGAATCTTCAGAATTGCAGCATATATTCCAGTAGAATTATTCAACTGCAGAAAGCATTCATTTTATCTGCTTGCACGAAGATCCATAATACATTAAATACAAAAGAATAATAGTAACATAATGACTTAGGCTTTTCTATTTGTATTCCATCAAGAAAGTTAATGAAGTGATGAAGGTGAGTATAATGGTGATAACCGTTTTTGGTTAGATGCAAGCCTTATGTAATCATTGTATTTTGTTTAATGTTTTTTCAGTTGTGTCCAACTCTTTCTAACCCCATTTGGGGTTTTCCTGGCAAAGTTAATGGAGTAGTTTGCCATTTCCTTCTCCAGTTCATTTTACAAATGAGGAACTTAGTCAAACAGGGTTAATTGACTTGACCAGGATCACACACCTAGTAAATGTCTGAGGCCAGATTTGAACTCAGGAAGATGAGTGTTCCTGATTCCAAGTCAAGTGCTCTATCCACTGTGCATCCTCACTGCCTAAGCCTTCTATATGCATGGTATAATTAAAACGTATCAGTAATATATGGACAAAACAATGAGATGGGAAGGGTAGAATGCTCTCTTCTTCCCCAGTGCTGTCTGGATTTTAATTGTACTATATATAATGAACACAGATGACACCAAAGTAAACAGAACATGGACAATCACATAGAAGGCATCTGCCAGGAGAGTCATAGCACTATTTGTATAGATGGAAGTACATGAGGACAATGAGAGATGAGGGAGGGGGAGGGAATTTCACAGAAGACGTGAGTAATGACATTGGGGTCACAACAGCAAAGTTGCATTAGAAGATAGTGTTTAATGAATAAATAAAGGCACAGATGTAGCACACTCTAGACACCAAGACAATACAGAGTATTTTTAGCAATCATGCATTTCCATGACTGGGAAAAGAAGTAGTTTAGATGATGTAGACTATGTGAAGAAGTAGAAAAGGGTCATGTGCACTTGACTGTGTGAAGCTCAATTGCATGTGTGTGTGTTTGTGTTTGTGTCTTTCCTCCTGGGACCAGTTCAGATGAGAGTCAGGTTACAGCATCACCTGTTCTTCCCTCCCATCCTTCTTGTTTGAATAGATGGGTACTTGTGCACTCTAATTATGTAAGATACTTTTCTTTAACCTTTCTTGCCCTCTGCCCCCTTTCCTAGCTATTACTTTCCCCTTCTCTTTCCATTCTTTTAAGATCATCAATACATAATAGAATCACTCTATGAGCACTGATGATGATAAAGTAAAGAAGAAATACATGGATTATTGCTTCATATTTGAATTTAAGTAGTTTGTCCTTTTGTCCCTTATGTTTATGTTTTTATAATTTTAACTCCTGTATTTGAATTTCAAATTTTTTTCATAGCTGTTCTTTCCATTAGGAATGCATGTCAGTCTTCTAATTCATTAAATTCCAACTTTTTCAAATTTGGTATTATAGTTTACTGGGTAACTTTTGTGTTTCCAAAAAAGAAAAAAAGGAAAATTATATCTAGATACAGATATATTTTAAAAATAGAGAAGAAAACCAAATAACTAGTATCAAAAGTGAAAAGGGTGAATATACTAATAGCAAAGATGAAATTGAAGGAATTATAAGGAGTTATTTTGTCAAATTATATGCCAATAAACTCAACAATTTAAGTGAAACGGAAGAATATTTACAAAAATATAAATTGCCTAGATTAGCAGAAGAGGAAATAAAATATCTAAACAGGCCTATTTTAGAAAAAAGAAGTTGAAAAAGTCATAAATGAGCTTTATAAGGAAAAAAGACCAGGACCAGATGGTTTACAAGTGAATAATATCAAACATTTAAAGATCAACTAATTCTAATATTAAATAAATTACTTGGAATAATGGGTAAAGAACAGATCCTACCAAATTCCCTTTATGAAACAAATATGATATTGATATCTAAGCAGGGAAGAATAAAAACAGAAAAAGAAAATTATAGACCAATTTCCTTAATGAATATGGATGTAAAAATACTAAATAAGTTACAAGCTAAAAGATGAAGTGGGATTTATACCAGGAATAAGGGGAGTTCTTTATTAATTTATTTAAATTTATCAACAATCACTTCCATAAGCATTTGAGTTTTAAATTTTTCTCCACCTCCCTCACCACCTCCCTCTCAAAGACAGCATGCAATCTGATGTAGTCTGTATGCATACATTCCTATTAAACATATGTTCACATTAGTGATGTTGTAAGGAAGAATTAGAATCGACAGGAAGAAGCACCAGGAAAACAAAACAAAACAAAACAAAAGAAAAAATAGCAAATAGTAAGCTTCAATCTGCATTCAGACTCCATAGTCCTTTTTCTGGATGTGGATAGCATTTTCCATCATGAGACCTTTGGAGAAGTCTTAGATCCTTGCATTGCTGAGAAGAGGTAAGTCTATCAAAGTTAGTCATCACACAACATGGCTATTATTGTGTACAACATTCTCCTGGTTCTTCTCACTTCATTCAGCATCAGTCCATACAAGTTTTCCAGGTTTTTCTGAAGTCTGCCTGCTCATCATTTCTTATAGCACAATAGTATTTCATTACATTCATATACCACGACTTGTTCAGCCATTCCCCAATTGATGGGTATCCTTCAATTTCCAATTCTTTGCCACCACTAAAAGATTTCATATGAATATTTTTGGGATGGCTAGACCACCTTCCCCTGCATTGGTTTTCATTAGTTCCCTTGTCATTCTGGACCTTTTGTTATTCCAAATGAATCTTGTTATTATTTTTTCTAGCTATATAAAATAATTTTTGGTAGTTTGGCACTTTGAATGTTTCTGTGATATTCTTTGGGCATATTATGACTTTTCCTTCATTAAAAGTCTTCAGGAAAAAAATGTCACGATGGAGTTAGCTGATTGCCCTAAGAATACCTCCTGAGTTCAGCAGCATTGCCTACCAGGAGAAATGATGTGTAAAGCTGTGATCTATGTACACTTTTCTCTCTCAGAAGCACTCTTAATCCCATTGTTCTGAGCTATATCAGTTTACCTAATGGCTAATTATTTCTTAAGAATGGACATAATTTCTTGAGGGCTATTTTCACATCCTTGTTTCTTAGGGAGTAGATCAGAGGGTTAAAGGCTGGGCTCACTATGACATAAAACACTGAGGCTACTTTGCCTTCCTTCAGAGACTGGCCCAAACCAGGAAGAATGTAGATATAAATTATAAATTATGGTACAATAATACATGGTGACCACAATAAGGTGGGAGGAACAAGTGGAAAATGCTCTCTTCTTCCCTTCCTTTGTCCGAATCTTCAAGATGCTGGAGATGATGAAACCGTAGGACACCAGAATGAGCAGAAAATTGAAAATAGCAAAAAACATGTCTGCTATAATTACCAAAACATTGTTGACATAGGTTGAGGAGCAAGAGAGAGGCAATAAGGGAGGAATCTCACAAAAGAAATGATCAATGACATTAGGGCCACAAAAAGACAAGCGAACAATCAATATGATGTGTATTGTTGCATTGGTCCCACTGATAGCCCATATTGAAGATGCTATGAGGCAGCAAGCTGCCTTGCCCATAATAGTGCTGTAATGGAGGGGCTGGCAGATGGCTACATACCGATCATAGGCCATGGCTGTGAAAAGCAAGAGCTCTGCCACCAAACACCAACTTAGGAAATAAACCTGAGCTATGCAGCCATCATAGGAAATGGTGTTCTTGGTCATTAAGTTCTCCAGCAACTTGGGCACCACAGTGGAGGTAGAGAGAACATCCATCAAGGCCAAATTTATAAGGAAAAAGTACATGGGTGTATGGAGGCCTGGATTTAGACTGATCACAATGACAATGAGGGTGTTACCTGTGAAAGCCACTATGAAAAGTCCTAAGAAGAGGCTGAAGAGGAAGATCTGAACCTGAGGATTTTCAGAGAAACTTTGTAAGGTGAACTCAGCCACTGATGAATGATTGCTTGATGCCATGTGAGTAGGTGGTCAGGTTTTCTTGTGTCAGGGTATGCCCACAAAATGCAACAAAGAATAGATTGTTTTGCTCACTAAAGAAAAAACAAACAAACAAAGATCTGAATTAAAATGAGGCAAATTAAAAATACCTTGGTATTCCAAAATCAAATTTTAACAAAGCCATCTAACTGAATTACAGCACAGACCCAAAAGAGAGACACATGACTTGGTTAGTGAAATCTCTTTTCAATGAATTCTTTCTCCCTGCAGAGTAAATCACACATGCGTGAGCACACACACACACACACACACACACACACACACACACGCACACAAAATCGTCCTTCAGGGAAATCATGCTCTTTTTCATCTGACATTTTATGGTACCTTCAGTGCTTTTGTTGAAAGTTCTCCTTACTGTCCCAGTTGTGTGGTGTGACAAAGTAAGTTCCATGCTATAATTCATTTTTCTGAGTCTGGGGTGTGAGGGATGGCCATGATTGGGAATTCTCTGAACTATTTACAGGCCAGAAACAAAATTGACATGCAAGATATAGAAAGTGGAGGTGCATGACTGGAAAGTAGTGGAAAGCACTACTGCATCTGTAATGGAAACTGGGTCAGAACCAGGATCAAAAACAAGAGTCATATAAAAAGATTTGTTAAGTAGTTAGATGGTTCAGTGCATAAAGTTTTGAGCTTAGAGTTAGTAATACATAAGTTCAAATCTAGCATCATACATTTACACATATGACTTGGACAAGTCACTTAATCTCTGACTGCTATCATGATCTCCAGTGTCATTTAAAAACTCAGTTTCTTCGTCAATATTGTTCCCTTTCTTCTTCTCAATTCAGTATATAGATAAAATGCAATTTCAGCAGAGAATTCAATGTAGAATTCTACTCAAGTATTCCTATTCTCATGCCTGCCCAGGTGGGACCAGCCCTGTTTTTCAGTTTCCTCTCATTTCACCATAGCTGGATAGGTGCTTTTAAAGCATTTATCACTCTTCATGACAATGGTTCCTTGGAGTGGCAGGAATTTACATTGTCTCCAATCAATCTGCATAACAGAAAGGAGTCTTAAAATGTAATTTAAAATATAATAAATAATAATGTGATCTAAATTACCAAATTCAATTTTACCCCCAAGGATTTTCTTATGTCATTTTGGCTCAGGTTGATTAGTTTTCCTTTTTTCCTGTTTTTTCTTGGTAATGTCCTCAGTGTCTGACATGATATTATTTAAGCATAAGATGAAACTAGTGCATAATGGACCCCATTATATATGAAATGTTGACATTTCAATGACAGGTCCTGACATCATGTAGATAGAGCTTCTGTACAAACAATCTTCTAGCAAATGGTTGATTTTTTGTTTGTTTGTTTGTTTGTTTTGTTTTTCTTTTTAGGCAATTGGGGTTAAGTGACTTGCTCAGGGTCACACAGCTTGAAAGTGTCAAGTGTTTGGACTGGGGTCAGATTTGAACTCAGGTCCTCCTGACTTCAGGGCCAGTTCTCTATCCACTGCGCCACCTAGCTGCCCCCAAATGGTTAATTTAAAGAAGCCACATTTTTTTTAATTTTCCCTGTAAACCAAAGAGTAGTGGGAATGGGCTTAAATTATATCAAGGGGACACATTTGATCTAAGAAAAAAAATATATTAACAAAATAGGTAATTGACGATTGGACAAAAACCACTGGGAGAAGGGGTGGGATCTTACCAAAAATCTGCCAACCTTTATCTACGTGGTAGAGGAGATTTTTCTAGTCTGTCAGTCAACTCCACATTATAACTGCTCAGAACCTTCTCATCCTTCTAAGTCTAAAAGGTAATCACAAAGGGTCATAATATACACATGACTGGGAAGTTGTGAGAATGGTCTGGGCCCTGAGGAAGTAAGGCAAAAGCTCACATAACAGAACCTGGAGACCCGGAAGTATAGTCCAAATTTTCATCATTGGTAGGAGACAAGGATGTGGACAAAGAGCTGGGCTTCCAATAAGAGAGTTTAAATTTAGTCCTGCTTCTGTGTAGACTCTGTAAAAGTCACTTATCTTTTTTGTCCCAATCAAATCTCACTCTCTAAGATTATGTGAAGATGGATTGACCTTCCTTGGCAAAGGAAATAATTCCTCATGAACTCCCTATGCCAAGGAATCCACATGAATGAATAGAAAGAGAGAGACAGACACAGAAAGATGCCATCTCCCTCTGAGATTACCTTCAGCTCACCCTCTGTATATCATGCTTATACATAATTGTTTGCATGTTGCCTCTCCCATTAGTATCAGAGCTTCCACAAGGCAAGTACTATTTTTGCCTTTCTGTGCAGGCCCAGTACTTAGCACACAGCGCCTGGCACATACCAAGTGCTTAGTATTTGCTGATTGACTGACTCATGTAAGGATATTTAAAATACCATTGGCTTATGAGTATTAAAAAAGCAATAAAGGAAGAAGCATGAAATAATAGCTAGATTTGTGGGTTTGGAGTCTGGAGCAATCTGAATTTGAACCTCTCTTCTGTATTTAACTATCCAGGGGAACATTGATGAGTCTCTTACTTTGCCTCTAGGAATCTTAGTGTTCCCATCTGCAAAATAGGGATAAATATCAGAGATGCCTTCCACTGGAGGGTGTTATAAAACTCCAATGACAAAATCAATGAAAAATGATTCATAAAACTTAAAGTACTATGTAACATCAGTTATCATTATTGTTATTATTATTATACAGTGGTAAGAATAATGAAAATAAATATGGGACCTTTCAAAATGAAGATGATAGAACTGAGGCAAAGAGAAAGAAAGAGAGATAATACTATTGGAATATTATTTCATGTACATTTTCTTATTTGGTCTGAATGACAATACCACAATATAGATAGGACATACATTATTGTTCTCATTTTGAAGCTAAAAATAGTTGAGAAACAAGGTAGTTAACTGACAATTTACTGCCTTTTGTCCTTAGGAAAATCACTTGAGTTGCTTATCCTCTGTTCCCCATCCCTTGTAAAATGAGAACGCTGGACCTATGAGAAGATATAAGATATAAGGACTCATAGATAATCTACAAACTCAATCACTGCTCTATATTTAGGACCCTTAACTTACCCTCTCACAGCAAAAAACAGAGCTGGGCATAGATTCTAGGTTTCTTGACTCACTTTCCCAACTCTTAATTCAGTATGTTCTAGATGTCTTTGTTGAATGCAATTTAGCATTAAGATGATGGTTTCCTTGTTTTGTTTCATTTTGGGTTTGTTTTTTCTTTTTTTTACTCAATAAGACAGGCCTACAGTTTGTCTTCCCCCATTAGGATATAAGCACTTTGATAGCAGGGGCTTTTTTCTACTTGTATTTGTATTCTCAGCCCTCAGTATAGCATCTGGTGCATTGTAATTCCTTAAAAAAGTGCTTGTGAACTTGGCGTGCTGACTTCACTTCTATACCAGCTAGTATGGGCAAGCATATCAGCTATAGCAGCTCCTCTGTACCATCAAGACAATACAATCACAAACATGTTCATAATATTTTTATAAATGCAAAGGTTAATACAGAGTATATTCGCTTTTGAAAATGACAGCTTTCCTATTCTGAAAATGCTTTTTAAGGTGCATCAATTTCAAGTCAGTGTTCACTGGCTGGTGAGTCCTAGCCCCCTTTCTCTTATACCTTAACACACACATCATCCTCTGTCCTCATAATCCCAGTCCCCAAAGCCTCAAAGTATTAGTGGTTAGTTGAGAAGCGGGATTACATACTTGAGTAAAGATTTGAAGTTGACCAGCGTTGTGAGTTTCCAAGATAGTACATTTCCAAGAAAAAGGAGTGGGTTATTTTGGTGTCACATCATCTGTGATGAAGCAATGCAAAGGGTATGGGGGGAGAGAAGGTGGGCCAGCAGTATTTGGCTTTTTTGTCTCTTCTCATCTCTCACTCCTCACCTTTCCTTTGGGATCTCCATGTCTGGATCCACCTTTTGCCACTCTCCCCACCAAAGAAGACCCAAGGGATCAGCTAAAAGCAAGAGTAGTAGCCATATAAATGCACAAGGAACTCTGCTTGTGGTAGTTGATAAATTGAAACAAATTATGTAAAGACTTTATTGAACAAGACGTTTGGAAGGAAAAGTTAACCAGTTCTGTAATGTTAATCAGTGCTCTATCATAACAGCCTAATAAGGATGCAATAGGAATTTTGGTAATTCTCAGGTTAACCCTCTGCTAATAAATGAATTAATATTTTGAAGAAATCTATAAGCCTGTATCAAGCAAAGTTTTATACAACATTTCTTTTCATCCTCACACAGTCCTGCAAAACATGAGACAGATATAAGTATCTTCACCTTGCAAAAGAAAAATCAGTCTCACAGAGCTCAACCAGCTTGTCAGCAATAGAAATAAGTGGCAAAGCTAGATCTGTCTAATTCTAATTTCTAATCAGATCAGATTTGTAATCTAATCAGATCTAATCAACTCTAAGTCTAATCAGATCCTTCTTTTTCTAAGTTCAATTATCTTTCTACTATGCCATGTTGTCTTTTTGAAATAATGAGTTTAAACACTGGCATGATTATATAATCCCAAAGAGGGAAATCACTTAATTACAAGGCAGTTATCTGACCTAAGCTAGGTAAATTTTTAGAAAAATTATTACCAAAAGAGTGTAAATAAAATATATAAATATGGAAAGTCATTATATATTTATATATAATATGTAAGTATAGGTGTATTATACATTTATAGATCATATAAATATCTGTATATTGTATTGTATTTATTGTGTTTACTCTATTTATTATAGTTTATTGTGTGTTTGGATAAAGAAAATTACCAAGTTGTAAAGGAGGACATAGAACTTTCACTTTATACCAAAACCACATAGAACAAAATTTCATGTTTGATGATTTCAAAATGTTAAAACCTCACAATATATTATTGCCATGAATTCATATATGATGTGAGAGGCCGGGCAGAATGGTAGACAGAGGGCTGGCCTCACTGTCAGGAAGGACTGGATTCAAGTCATACCTCTGACCCACACTTGAATGGGTCAGGGACTGAATGCTCAGTGCCCCAGGCAATGCACACAAGTTGCAGCTGTTGCAAAAGTGCATCAGTGAAGCAAATTTCCATGCTAATATTCCCTACAGCCATGAAATTACTGGTCTGGACAAAAGGAGCGGTAGTAGTAGTAGTAGTGTTGGTGGTGGTGGTGGCGGTGGTAATAGCAAATTATGGTTAAAGAAATACCTGATAACAAAAAAATTCCTGACTCTGATTCTTTGATTCAATAACAAACTTTAAGATATAAAATGGAAAAATAAATAACATTTTTATTCTTATCAACAATTATATCATATCCTGTTTTACTGAAAATTCTTTGTCTCTGCCTTTGTCTTTCCTCTCTCTCTTTCCCTCCCTTTCTATCTCCATCTCTACCTTTTTACCTGTCTGACTCTCTCTTACACTCTCTCTCTTTCTATCCCTCACTCCCACCTTTGAGAATTTACATAGATATGAAGAGATCTATCATAAAAATGTGGAAGTACTGAAACTTTAAACATGTTTTTTTTTTCTTTCCCTGTGTTGTGGTCATTTTCTTAGCTCTTATAACAAAGGGAGCACTATTTCTCATTTCTTAGCAAACTTACCATTTTCTGCTAGAGAGTAAGAACTGGAAGATGCTTTTTTTCTAAAATTCCTTCAGCGTTCAGTAGTTTGTGTGTTCATTGGTCTATAAGTAGGGATTGAACAGGGATGCACTTATGCCCAGACATTTTCCAAATGTTGGCTACAGAGAGCCCTGGGAAATTCTGTCATCTTAGCCCCTAGAGGAACAATTAAACTATGACTTATCTTGAACTCTGTTGAAGCTACTATGATTCCAGTCAAAAGAAAATACAAGTGCTAAGTTCTTCTTTGGTTTAGATGGCACTAAGCAACTGATGTGACTAATGATTTGAGGTTTATTTTTCCTCTAGTGAATTAACAAAATGAACTATCTAGTAATAGGATGTTGGAATCTTAAAGAGACAGGTCTCTAAGATGTGCTAACAGAATTAACACATATTATGATTTCTTTACCCCTCAGAAAAGAAAACAAAAAATAGTAGAAATATAGTCACAACAACAATAAAAATCAGATTCTACAGGAAACCTAAAAACATGTTAAGTAGGTCACCAGAAGCTTGAAAGTGAGCCTTTATATACCAAGACAACTCTCCATGCTACAAAAGCAAACCTCAAACCAACCTTGAAAATTCAAAAAATCTGTGATGGAAGTGGAGCATCTTTAGGGACAGAACTATTGCCTACAACTGCCTGAATATACCTTTAATTTGTAAATGCTCACAAACAAGATTCTTAATAGGTGCTGCCACATGAAGTATTCAAAATCTCCAAATTATTTGAAAAAAAGAACCCTTTCAAAACATGGAGACTTAGAAGAGATTAAAACCCTATGGCAAAAATGTTATGTGCATGTCATTTACAACATCCTGTCTATTCCTGGAGATGTCCTAAAGTAAATTTAACTGAATCATCAGAAGAGCAATATACATTCTAGTAGTATTATTCAATTACAGAAAGCATTCATTTTATCTGCCTGCACAAAGGTCCATACTGTATTAAATATGAAAAAATAGTAGGTCTTTGGTCTAAGAGAGAAGGCCAAATGATCATCCTTTCATAACCAAATGTGCTGATCTTGTTAATAAAAATATTAATTTAGAAAATTAACCTCTGAAAGCCCAGAAAATATCACCCCAGGAGAAACCCTGGAACAGCTGAACCAGAAGAAAGATGGGGTGGAGCAGTTCAGTAGCCCGGGTAGGTTGAGGGATTAATGTGAAAGGCCCCTCTTGCCCTGGCTGAAGGGGAGCAGTACCAAATGGGAGGTGTTCCAGCAAAGTAGCAGAAAGCCCCACCTCCACATACTAGGAGATCTTGAAACTCAGGTGTTAGGGTAAGCAAACACCAAAATCTGGACCCCCAAGTGCCTCAGTGAAGGTGGGGGAACCGGTGGAAACCAGCTTGAAAAACCACCAGGTGCCATGGCATTCTGCAGCAACTGCCTCTCCCAGTGCCTCAGCAAAACTAAGGGAAGCAGTGCTCCAAGGGGCCCCAGACAGATAAACATCCTGTAACATCCACCTGAAAGGAGCTGAAGAAATTAAAAGGAAGGAAAGGCCCAAGTAAACAAGAGATCTCCAGGAGCCACACTACCCAATCCCACCCCTAGAGTTCCAGTGTTGCTGATTCCAGCCCAACACCAGGTAAGCTGCCAGAACCCTACAGCCTTCAACTGCAAGCGTTGGAGGACCCAGCACACATAACCAGGGACCAGACCCTAGGCTCCCAACACAAGAAGCTTGGGTCAGTGTCCTCTGCTTCCCAACTGAAGTACTCAATCTCTTTAAAGGCCAGGAAATAAGCAAACACTATGAGCCAAAAGAACTGTATGATAGATTCTTATTATGAAAAGAGTGAAGATCAAGGCAGAAATTTTGAAGAGGATAACATTGTCAATGGAACCTCAAAAGGGAAGATGAACTGGTCTGAAGACCAGAAAGACCTTCTTAGAAGAGCTCAAGATGGATTTTAAAAGTCCAGTGAGAGAAGTAGATAAAAAATTGAGACAAGAAATGAGAGGTATGCAACAAAGAGTCAATGGCTTGGAAAAGGAAGGACAGAAATTAACTGTAGAAAATAAATTCTTAAAAAGCACAATTGGCCAACTGGAAAAAAGTACACTGAAAAAAACAAGGCCCTAAAAAATACAATTGGCCAAATGGAGAAGGAGCTACAAAATCTAATAGAAGAAAACAATTTGTTAACAATTAGAATTGGGCAAATGGAAGCCAATGACTCTATGAGAGAGCAAGAATCAGTCAAAAAGAAACAAAAGAATGGAAAAATAAACATGAAAAGGTAAAATACTTCATTGGTAAAACAACTGACCTGGAAAATAGATCCAGGAGAGACAATTTAAAAATTATTGGTATACGTGAAAACCACAATGAAAAAAAGAGCCTGGACAGCTTCTTTCAGGAAATCATAAAGGAAAACTGCCCTGAGGTCCTAAAACCAGAGGGTAAAATAACCATAGGAAGAATCCATTGATCACCTCCTGAAAGAGATCCCAAATTGACAACACCAAGGAATATAGTAGCCAAATTCCAAAATTACCAATTCAAAGAGAAAATATTGCAAGTAGCCAGAAGGAAACAATTTAAATATCATCAAACCACAGTTAGGATTACACAGGACCTTACGGCTTCTACATTAAAAGACTGTAGGGTGTGAAATATAATATTGCATAAGGCAAAGGAGCTTGGATTATAACCAAAGACCAACTAACCAGTGAAAATGAGCATGATCTTTCAGGGGAGGAGATGGACATTCAATGAAATAGGGGACTTCTAAACCTTTCTGATAAAAAGACCAGAGCTCAACAGAAAATTTGATCTTCAAGTACAAGATTCAAGAAAGACATAAAAAGGTAAATGGGACAGAAAAAAACAACATGTTATTAATAAGGGCAAACTGTTTACATCCCTACAAGGGAAGATGACACTTGTAACTCTTGAGAACTGTATTGTTACTACCCCATGTTAAAGGGGTATACATAAAGGGGGTGAGTACAAATTGACTTTGATGTAATGATAAAAAAATCTAATCAAGTGGGTTAAATGGATCCAAGTAAGTGGATTAATCTGATCTAACTAAGAAAATGTACTGAGAGAAAAGGAAAGGAGGAGACAGAAGAGGGTGAATTACATTACTGGAAGAGGCACAAAAGCCTATTACAGTAGAGGGAAAGAAGGGAGGGAAATGACCATGGTTTGAACTTTACTCTCATTAGATTTAGCTCAAGAAGGGAATAACATAATGAATTATGTATAGAAATCTAACTTGCCCTATAGGCAGTAGGAAGGAAAAGGAGAAAAAAAGGGAGAGGAGTTAGAAGAGAGGGAAGAAGTAATAAGGGTAAAGGGGAAGCAAAGGGATGGGGCTAATATAAGAGAGGTGAGACTGAGGGTGGTGGTGGTCAAAAGTAAAATACTAGTGAGGAGGGAAAAGGAGAAAGAAGAAAGAAAAGCATAAACAGGGGAGGACAAGCATGGCGAGAAAGGCACAGATAGTAATCATAACTGTGAATGTGATCTATGAATGTAATAGAATACTATTGTGCTATAAGAAATGATGAACCGGCACTCTGTAGTTCATTTATCTGAGTCTGGAATGTGAGGGATGACCATGATTGGGAATTCTCTGAACTATTTACAGGCCAGAAACAAAACTGACACACAAGATACAGAGAGTGGAGGTGCATGACTGGAAAGTAGTGGAAAGCACTGCTGTATCTGTAATGGAAACTGGGTCAGAACCCGGATCAGAAACAGAATCCAAGAGTCATACAAAAAGATCTGTTAAGTAGTTAGATGGTTCAATGCATAAAGTTTTGGACCTAGAGTTTGTAATACCTAAGTTCAAATCTAGCTTCATACACTTACACATATGACTCGGACAGGTCACTTAATCTCTGACTGCTATCGTGATCTCCAGTGTTATTTAAACACTCAGTTTCTTCATCAATATTATTCCCTTTCCTCTTCTCAATTCAATATATAGATAAGATGCAACTTCAACATAGAATGCAACAAAGAATCCTACTCAAGTATTCCGATTCTCATACCTGCTCAAGTGGGACCAGCCCTGTTTTCCAGTTTCCTCTTATTTCACCATAGCTGGACAGGTGCTTTTAAATCATTTATCACTCTTCATGACAATGGTCCCTTGGAGTGGCAGAAATTTAAATTGTATCTAATCAATCTGCATAATAGAAAGGAGTCTTTAAAAATATAGTTTTCCTGTAAACCAAAGAATAATGGGAACGGGCTTAAATTATATCAAGTGGACAGATTTGATCTGAGAAAAAATATATTAACAAAATAGGTAATTGATGATTAGACAAAGACCACTGGGAGAAGGGGTGGGATCTTACCAAAAATCCGCCAACTTTTAGGTTTTAATGGAGATCTTTCTAGTCTGTCACATTATAACTGGTCAGAACCTTCTCATCCTTCTAAGTCTTAAAGCTACTCACAAGAGGTCATTATGTAGACATGACTGGGAAGCTGTGAGAATGGTCTGGGCCCTGAAGAAGTAAGGCAAAAGCTCATACAACAGAACCTGGAGACCCAGAAGTGCAGTCCCAATTTCCATAATTGGTAGGAGACAAGGATGTGGACAAAGAGCTGGACTTCCAATAAGAGAGTTTCAATTTAATCCTTCTTCTGTGTAGACTCTGCATAAGTTACTTACCATTTTTGTCCCAATCAAATCTCACTCTCTAAGATTATTTGAAGATGGATTGCTCTTCCTTCATAAAGGAAATACTTCATCATGAACTCCCTATGTCAAAGAAACCACATGTATGAATAGAGAAAGAGACAGACACAGAGAGAAAGAGGCCATCTCCCTCTGAGATTACCTCCAGTTACCCCTCTGTATATTATGATTATACATAATTGTTAGTATGTTGCCTCCCCCATTAGTGTCTGAACTTCCAGAAGACAAGTACTCTTTTTGCATTTCTGTGCAGTCCCAGCACTTAGCACACGGTGCCTGGCACATACCAAGTGCTTAGTATTTGCTGATTGACTGACTCATGTAAGGATATTTAAAATATCATTGGCTTATGAGCATTAAACTAGCAATAAAGGAAGAAGCATGAAATAATAGCTAGATTCCTGGGTTTGGAGTCTGGAGCAATCTGAATTTGAAGCTCACCTCTGTATTTAACTAGCTAGGGGATCATTGGTGAGTCTTTTACTTTGCCTCTATGAACCTCAGTGTTCCCATCTGCAAAATAGGGATAAATATCACAGATACCTTCCGAAGGAGGCTGTTATAAATCCAGTGAGAAAGTGAATGAAAAATGATTCACAAACCTTAAAGTACTATGTACCATCAGTTATCAGTATTGTTATTCGATGGTAAGAATAATGAAAATAAATATGGGACCTTTGAAAGTAAAGATGATAGAACCGAGGCAAAGAGAAAGAAAGAGAACACTATTGAAAAATTATTTCATGTACATTGTTTCATTTGGTCTGAGTGACAATACCGCAATATAGATAGGACATACATTATTGTTCTCATTTTGAAGCTAAAGATATTTGAGAAACAGGGTAGTAAACTGACAATTTACTGCCTTTTGACTTTGGGAAAATCACTTGACTTGCTGATACTTCATTCCCCTTCCCCTGTAAAATGAGAACATTGGACCTATAAGAAGATATAATATATAAGCAATCATAGATAATCTATAAACTCCATCACCACTCTAAATTTAGGACCCTTGACTTACTCATACTCTCATAGTAAATGATATAGCTGGGCATAGATTCTGCGTTTCTTGACTCAGTTTCCCAAATCTTAATTCAGTGTGTTGTAGATGTTTTTGCTGAATGCGATTTAGTACTTAAATGATGGTTACCCTGTTTTTTTGGTTTTTTGGTTTTTTTTTTACTCAATATGACAGTCCTACAGTTTGTCTTTCCCCATTAGGATATAAGCTCCTTCATAATGGGGGATTTTTTTTCTACTTGTATTTGTATTATCAGCCCTCAGTATAGTGTCTGGCAGCACATGGTAATTACTTAAAAAAATTCTTGTGAACTTGGCTTGCTGACTTGACTTCTATACCAGCTATTATGGGCAAGCATATCAGCTATAGCAGCTCCTCTATACCATCAAGACAATAAAATCACAAATATGTTCGTTGTACTTCTATCAATGAAAATGTTAGTACAGATAATATTCACTTTTGAAAATGATAGCTTTCCTGTCCTGAAAATGCTTCTAAAGGTGCATTAATTTCAAGTCAGTGTTCACTGGCTGGTGAGTCCTAGCCCCCTTCCTCTTATACCTCAACACACACATCAAGCTCTCCCTCATAATGCCTGTTCCCAAAGTCTCAAAGTATCAATAGTCAGTTGATCAGGAAGATTAGATACTTGAGCAAAGACATGAAATTGACGGGCCTGATAAGTTTCCAAGATAGCATATTTCCAGAAAAAGGAGTGGGTTATTTTATGTCACATCATCTGTGATGAAGCAATGCAAAGGGTGGGGGAAGAGAAGGTGGGCTAGCAGCAATTGGCTTTTTTGTCTCTTCTCATCTCTCACTCCTCACCTTTCCTTTGTGATCCCCATCTCTGGAACCACTTCTCCCCACTGTCCCCACCAAAGAAGACCCAAGGGATCAGCTAAAAGCAAGAGGAGTAGCCACATAAATGCAGAAGGGACTCTGCTTGTGGTCATTGCTAGATTGAAACAAATTATATAAAAATTTTATTGAACAAAACTTTGAGAAGGAAAACTTAACCAGTTCTCTAAAGTTAACCATAACATCCTATCAAGGATACAACAGAAAGTTCTGGAACACCCAGATTAACTGTTTGTTAATAAAAAATTAAGATTTTGAAGAAATCTGTAAACCTATATAAAGCAAAGTTTTATACAACATTTCTTTTCATGGTCACACAGTCCTGCACAACATGGGACAGATGTAATTATCTTTATTTGCAAATGAGAAATCAGGCTCACAGAGCTCAACCAGCTTGTCAGCAATGGAAATAAGTGGCAAAGCTAGATCTGTCTGATTCTAATTTCTAATCAGATCAGATTTCTGATCTAATTAGATCTAATCAACTCTAAGTCAAATCAGATCCTTCTGTTTCTGAGTTCAATTATCTTTCTACTATGCCATGTTGTCTTTTTGAAATAATGGGTTTAAACACTGGCATGATTATATATTTCCCAAGAGGGAAATCCCTTAACTGCAAGGCAGTTATCTGACCTAAGCTAGACAAATTTAAAAAAAAAATATATTACTAATAGAGTATAAATAAAATATATAAATATAAAAAGTTGTTATGTATTTATATATTATATGCAAGTCTAAATGCATTATACATTTATATATCTTATAAAAATCTATATATTGTATTACATTATATTGTATCATATTTATTGTATTTATTAGAGCTTATTGTGTGTTTGGATAAAGAAAATTACCAAATTGTAAAGGACATAGAACTTATACTTTATACCATAACCCCATAGAACAAATTTCATAATTGACGATTTCAAAATGTTAAGAGCTCACCATATGCTATTGCCATGAATTCATATATGATGTCAGAGGCAGTGCAGAAGAGTAGACAGAAGGCTGGCCTCACAGTCAGGAAGAACATGATTCAAGTCATACCTCTGACACATGCTTGAATGGGTCAGGGACTCAGTGCTTAGTACCACAGGCAATTGACACAACAACTTGCAGCTGGTGCCAAACTGCATCAATGAAGCAAATTTCCATGCTAATGTTCCCTAAAGTCACAAAATTACTGGTCTGGACAAAAGGAGTGGTAGAAGTAGCAGCAGCAGCAGCAGCAGCAGCATCAACAGAAGTGGTGGTGGTGGTGATAGCAAATTATGGTTAAAGAAATGTCTGATAATAAAGAATTTCCTGACTCTGATTTTTGATTCAATCACAAACTTGAAGATAGAATTTTAAAAGGAAAAAAGAAATAATATTTGTTATTCTTATCAACAACTATATCATTTCCTATTTTACTGAAAATTCTGTCCCTGCCTCTGTCTTTCCTATCTCTCCTTCCCACCCTTTCTATCTCTATCTCTCTTTTTATATGTCTGATTCTCTCACACACACTTTTTTTCTGTCCTCCACTCCTAATTTTAACAGTTTAAACAGATATAAAGAGATATACCATAAAAATATAAATGTGCTTAAATTTTAAACATGAATTTTTTTTTTCCTTCCCTGCTCTTGTGGTCAGTTTTTTGCTCTTATAACAAAGAAGCACTATTTCTCATTTCTTAGCAAACTTATCCTTTTCTGCTAGAGGGTAACAACTGGAAGATTCGTTTTTTCTTTTTAGAAAACCTTCAGTGCTCATTAGTTTGTGCGTTCATTGGTCTATAAGCAGGGATTGAACAGGGATGCAGTTATGCCCAGTCATTTTCCAAAGGTCAGCTACAGAGAGCCCTGGGAAATTCTGTCATCTTAGCCCCTAGAGGAACAATTAAACTATGACTTATCTTGGACTCTGTTGAAGCTGTGACAGTATAATTCCAGTCAAAAGAAAATATAAGGGCTAAGTTCTTCTTTGGTTTACCTGGACTAAGCAACTGATGTGATGGATGTTTTGAGGTTTATTTTTCCATTAGTGAATTAACAAAATGAACTGTCTAGTAATAGGATGTTGGAATCTTAAAGAGACAGGTCTCTAAGATGTGCTAACAGAATTAACATGTATTGTGACTTCTTTACCCCTTAGAAAATAAAAAAAAAATTGTAGAAATATAGTAACAATAAAAAAACCTATTCTCCAGGATACCTAAAAAACATGATAAGTAGGCCACCAGAGGCTTGGAAGTGAGCCTTTATAAACTAAGACAAATCTCCATGCTACAAATGCAAACTGCAAACCATTCTTGAAAATTCAAGGTAGTTATGATGGAAGCAGATCATCCTTAGAGACAGAACCAATGCCTACAACTGCCTGAATATAACTTTAATTTGTAAATGCTGAAGAACAAGATTCTCTTTTTATTAATTTGTCTTGATTTATCAACAATCACTTCCATATGCTTTTTACTTTAAAATTTTTCTCCCTCTTCCTCCCCACCACCCTTCCCAAGACAGTGCACAATCTGATACAGGTCATACATATACAATCCTATTAAACATATATTCATATTCGTGATGTTGTAAGTAAAAATTAGAACCAATGGGAGGAACCACCAGAAAGAGGAAACAAAACTCAACAGAAGAGAAAAAAAAATAGCAATTCAACTTCCATAGTTCTTTCTCTGGGTGTGGATAGCATTTTCCATCATGAGGCCTTTGGAGATGTCTTAGATCGTTGTATTGCTGAGAAGGGTTAAGTTTATCAATGTTAGTCATCGCACAAAACGGCTGTTACTGTACACAACATTATCCTGATTCTGCTCACTTCACTCAGCATTAGTTCATACAACTCTTTCCAGGTTTTTCTGAAGTCTGTCTGTTCATCATTTCTTATAACCAATAGTATTCCATTACATTCATATACCACAAACTGCTCAGCCATTCCCTAATTGATGGGCATCCTCTCCACCAATTTCCAATTCTTTCCCACCACAAAAAGAGCTGCTATGAATATTTTTGTACATGTGAGTCCTTTTCCCATTTGTATGATCTCTTTGGGATATAGCCCTAGAAGTGCTATTGCCGGGTCAAAGAATATGAACATTTTCATAGCCCTTTGGGCATAGTTCCAAATTGCTCTCCAAAAATTTGGATCATTTCACAACTCCACCAAGAATGCATTAGTGTTCCAATTTTCCCACATCTTCTCCAACATTTATCATTTTCCTGTTTTGTCATGTTGGCCAATCTGATAGGTGTGATGTGGTACCTCAGAGTTGTTTTGATTTGCATTTCTCTAATCAGTAGTGATTTAGAGCATTTTTTCATATGACTCTAGATGGCTTTAATTTCTTCTTCTGAGAACTGTCAGTTTATATCCTTTGACCATTTATCAACTGGGGAATGGTATGTATTCTTATAAATTTGACTAAATTCTATATATATTTTAGAAATGAGGCCCTTATCAGAGACACTGGTTATAAAACTTCTTTCCCAATTTTCTACCTTCCTTCTAATCTTAGTTGCCTTGGCTTTGTTTGTGCAAAAACTTTTCAATTTAATGTAATCAAAGTTATACATTTTGCTTTTCGTAATGTTCTCTATCTCCTGTTTGGTGTGAATTCTTTTGTTCTCTATAGATCTGATAGGTAAACAATTCCTTGCTATCCCAGTTTGCTTATAGTATCAGCCTTTATATCTAAATCATAGATATGATTTTGACTTTATTTTGGTATATTGTGTGAGATTTAGGTCTATGCCTAGTTTGTGCCATACTCTTTTCCAGTTTTCCCAGCAGTTTGTTTCAATGATTGGGTTCTTCTCCCAGAAGCTGGGGTCTTGTGGTTTATCAAATAATGGATTACTATAGACAGTGACTACTGTGTCTTGCATATTTAACCTATTCCACTTATTCAACATTCTATTTCTTAGCCAGTACCAAGCACTTTTGATGATTGCTGCTTTATAATACAATTTAAGATCTGGAATAGCTAGGCGACCATCCCCTGCATTTCTTTTCATTAGTTCCCTTGATATTCTGGACCTTTTGAAGAACAAGATTCTTTATAGGTGCTGCCACCTCAAGTATTCAAAACCTCCAAATTATTTGAAAAAAACGTACCTTTCAAAATACGGAGACTTAGACGAGATTAAAACCCTATGGCAAAAAGATTATGTGCATGTTATCCATATCATCCTATCTATTCCCGGAGATGTCTTAAAGTCAATTTAACTGAATCATCAGAATCACAGCATATATTCCAGTAGAATTATTCAATTACAGAAAGCTTATACCCCATAGTATATTAAATATAAAAGAATAATAGTAACATGATGACTTGGGCTTTTCTATTTGTATTCCATCAAGAAAGATAATTAAGTGTTGAGGATGGTTATGATAATGGTGATAACAATTTTGGGTTAGATGCAAGCCTTATGTAATCATTGTATTTTGTTTAATGTTTTTTCAGTTGTGTCCAACTCTTTCTAACTGGAGTAGTTTGCCATTTCCTTCTCCAGTTCATTTTACAAATGAGGGACTGAGTCAAACAGGGTTAAATGACTTGACCAGGGTCACATAGCTAGTAAGTGTCTGAAGCCGGATTTGAACTCAGGAAGATGAATGTTTCTGATTCCAAATCCAGTGCTCTTTCCACTGTGCCACCTATCTGCCTAAGCCTTCTATATGTATAGTATAATTAAAATGCATCAGTAACATATGGATAAGGCAATGAGCTGTGAAGGGTAAAATGCAATCTTCTTCCCTAGTGCTGTTGGGAGTTTAATTATACTATACATAATGAACACAGGGAACATCAAACGAAACAGAAAACGTACAATCTCGTAGAAGGCATCTGCCAGGAGAGTTATAGCATTATTTGCATAGGTGGAAGTTCATGAGGACAATAAGAGATTGGGGGGGAGGGAATTTCACAGAAGACATGACTAATGACATTGGGTTCACAACAGGAAAGTTGCATTAGAAGAATAGTGTTTAATGAATAAATAAAGGCACAGATGTGGCACATTCTAGACACCAAGACAGTACAGAATATTTTTGCAATCATGCTTTTCCATGACTGGGAAAAGAAGTAGTTCAGATGATGTAGCCTATGTGAACATGTAGAAAAGGGTCATGTACACTTGACTATGTGAAGCTCAATTGCATGTGTGTGTGTGTGTGTGTGTGTGTGTGTCTGCACGCATGTCTTTCTTCTTGTGACCAGTTCAGATGAGAGTCAGGTTAAAGCATCAACTCCCATCCTTCTTGTTTGAGCAGAAGAGTACTTGTGTACCCTGATTAGGTAAGATACTTTTCTTTAACATTTCTTGCCCTCTACCCCCTCTCCTGGGTGTTACTTTCCCCTTCCCTTTCCATTCTTCTAAAACCATCAACACAACACAACAACAAGGTACCAAAGAAATACATGTATTATTCCCCCATATTTGAATTTAATTAGTTTATCCTTTTACCCTTATGGTTATCTTTTTATGATTTTTAACTCCTCTATTTGAATTTCAATATTTTTCCATAGCTGTTCTTTTCATTAGGAATGCATGTCAGTCTTCTAATTCATTAAAATCCAACTTTTTCAACATTGGTATTATATTTGCTGGGTAACTTTTGTTTTTTCATAAAAAAGTAAGACTATGTTTAGTTATAGATATATTTCAAAGAGAGAGAAGAAAACCATATCACTAATATCAAAAATGAAAAGGGTGAATATAATGCTAACAAGGAAGAAATTAAAGGAATTATGAGTTACTTTGCCCAGTTATATGCCAATAAATTTAACAATTTAAGTTGAATGGAAGAATATTTACAAAAGTATAAATGGCCTCGATTAGCAGAAGAGGAAATAGAATATCTAAACAGACCTATTTTAGAAAAAGAAATTGAAAAAACCATAAATAAGTTTCATAAGTAAAAAAGTCCAGGACTATATAATTTTTTAAGTGAATGCTATCAACTATTTAAAGATCAACTAATTCCAATATTAAATAAATTATGTGGGATAATAAGTAAAGAAGGGATCCTACCACATTCCTTTTATAAAACAAATATGATATTGATACCTAAACAAGGAAGCATAAAAACAGAAAAAGAAAATTATAGACCAATTTCCTTTATGGATATGGATGCAAAAATCCTAAATAAAATACTATCTAAAAGATTAAGTGGGATTTATACCAGGAATGAAGGAATTTTTTATTAATTTATTTTAATTTTTCAACAGTCATTTCTATAAGCATTTGAGTTTTAAATTTTTCTCCCCCTCCTTTCTCACCTCCATCTCCAACATGGCATGCAATTTGATGTAGGCTATACATATACATTCCTATTAAACATATTTTCACATTAATGATATTGTAAGGAAGAATTAGAATTAATAGGAGGAACCACCAGAAATAGGAAACAAAAGACAAAAGAAGAAAAAAAATAGCAAATAGTATGCTTCACTTTACATTCAAAATCCATAGTTCTTTTTTTGGATGTGGATAACATTTTCAGTCATGAGACCTTTGGAAAAGTCTTAGATCCTTGCATTGCTGAGAAGGGCTAAGTCTCTCAAAGTCAGTCATCACACAACATGGCTATTACTGTGTACAATGTTCTCCTGGTTCTGCTCACTTCACTCAACATCAGTCCATACAAGTCTTTGCAGGTTTTTCTGAAGTCTGTTAGTTCATCATTTCTTAAAACACAATAATATTCCATCACATTCATGTACCACAACCTGTCCAACCATTCCCCAATTGATGGGCATTTCCTCAATTTCCTATTCTTTGCCACCACAAAAAGAGCTGCTATAAGTATTTTTGGAATGGCTGGGCTACCTTCCCCTACATTTCTTTTCATTAGCTCCCTTGATATTCTAGACCTTTTGTTATTGCAAATGAATCTTGTAATTATTTTCTCAAGCTCTATAAAATAATTTTTTGGTAGTTTGAAATTCTTCTAATTTCTTATAGATGAGTTCATCCCAAGAACACTCACAGCTATGATAATTAATTGTTTACTCCCTTGCATTTTATTCTCTTGTAGTTTTCCTTCTCTATACTCTTTTGTTCCTGTGTATTTAAAGTTATTGTTCTTTTCCCCACTTTTAATCTTTTCCTTGCTATCCCTTCTCCAAGTGTAAGATTTGTTACATTTAAAAACACCAATAGCTTCCTGAATATACCTTCCCACTTATATTTCCCCTTTCCCTCTTCCTTTTTCTTATTTTTTCCCCATTCAGTTGAATATATTTATAAACCAAACTCTGCGTGTGTTCTCCCCTCTTTTGACCAGTTTAGATTAAAGCCTAATTCAAGGGACATTCACTTTCTTCCATTTGTCTGTTTGGATATATGCCTAATTAAAAAAAAACAGATTATGTCTTCAAAAAACTGCCATTTTTCTCCTATCTCTCCTTAATGGACATTTTCCAACTGCCTCTCTTCTTACATCTTTAACACAATACTATTTATCAGTCTTAGTTTCAGTTGACTTCTTTAATGATCCCTGTGATAATAGGGTTCCAAAAGAAATCTTTTAACATTCTCTTCTATCTCCATTAGAATATAAATAGATCTGTATATTAATTTCAAAGCTGTTTTTTCAATTCCATTTTTATCAAGAATATTTGAAAATCTATTTCATTCAAAGTCCATTTTTATTCATGGGATATAATACTCAGTTTTACCGGGTAAGATATTTTTGGTTATGGACCTTTGTATTTTGCTTCATAGAATATTTCACTCCATGTTCTCCCTTTCTTTGAAGTGATAGCTGCCAAATCTTGTTCAATCTTGACTGTGGTTCTTCAATATTTTAATTCTTTCTTTCTGATTACTTACATATTTTTTCTTTTTTCTGGATGCTCTGAGTACTGTCAATAACACATCAAGTAGTTTTTTTTT
>NW_020954043.1:0-3943 GCF_900497805.2 Vombatus ursinus
TATTTTCCTTTGTGAAGATGGGAAAAGTCCTTCTTCTCTGAGCCTCAGTTTCTTCTTCTGTAAAATGAAGACGTTGATGACCTCCCAAGTCTCTTCCAGCCCTTCATGGCTCTGTGAAGCCCAGACTGAAACAAGTGTCATGGGGGTCCGCTGGATCCCCTGGGACAAATAAAATCTAGGTTCCTCTTTCTTCTGATTCTCCCTTCCCCTTTCTTGCTTTCAGGAGAAGCGGGAATGATTTGCATGGGACAGGGAGCCTGGTACAGGGAGGGTGGAGTTGGCGTTAGCCAGGAAGCCCTGGGTTCAAACCCAGCCTCTGCAGAATTACAGTTGCCATATTGATGCTGTTATTAATGGTAGGAAGGAAGAGGTTACAACAGTTCACTGGGAAAAAAAAAAAACGATATGCCAGTTTTAGTTGATCATAAGTTGCTACAAGAATTAAACATCCTAAGGCTATAGTAATAGAATAATAATGTTTAAATCACAAAGGATGATCCCATTTGATTCTGGGCAGAAGAAACCCGGCCCAGCCTATTGTGTTTAATTATGGATGCTACATATTAGGAGGTGATGGGATACTTGTGTTCAGACCTCAGCCCTTGGACCATATCTCTCCCCAGCCCAAAGACCTTATCTCTGGCAGTAATTCATGAATACACCCCAGTGAGGCAAACTATTTCTTTGTGTTATAAGAAAATGCTGACCTCTGTAGAATTTTCCTTGTATGAACAAGACTATCTTGTACCAGCAAAACTATCATGTACAATCCAGAGGTCAAGCTATAGACGTCAACTCCCAACTCCCCAGGCTATCTTATTACAGATGTAGAGGTATAGAAGTACAGATTCTTTAGAAGCTCTCCTCCCAGGCCATGCCAGTCATGAATGACACCTGTGCCAAAAGGTACAGAAATTGTATGTTCACCTCCTAATTAGCATACTTGGCACACCACTCACTGAACTTTTCCTATGTAAGCTTTACCATCACTCCTGTTAAGTTGTGAATTCCCTAAGGAGCTCTGCTCGCCACAATAGCGGTACAATAAACTTTTTGCCCCTTGATTGGAAGACTGCTTGAGTTTGTGGATTCTTTACAGACAACTCTGCCCTGAACCAAGGTATTTTGGGGTCGCTGCATGCCTAAAACGCATCAGAAGGAGACTGATAAATTCAGAGATAAGAGATGTGGATGAACTAAGAATGATAAAGATAGAGGAGACCACTGGAAGGCATGTCTCTTCTCAAATACATGAAGGGCCATTGTGAAGACTTGGGAGTCTCCAGAACAGATTGCTAAGACCAGTGATGAAAGGAGCCTGTTTTTGACTTGTATAAGGAAAAATAAACTTTATAGCAATGGAATGGACTGCTTGTGAGACAATTCCCCTCAAGTAGAAGTTGTCTGAGGGTGGTGCAGAAACACTTCTTACATTGACTGCAAGGCTGGACTCCATGATTTTTAAGGTCTCTTCCAACACAGATATTCTGATTCTTTATATATCATTGATATCACACTGTTGCAGGCTGCCATTAGAATAGATCATCAAAGTTGGTTTTGTTTTTAAGGTACATATAATGTAGAGCAGAAGCTAGAAGATTTTTGTTTCTTGAAGTTAATTCAACCCTCAAGGCATAAGGAAATATTTGCAAAGGGGAATAGAACAGGTTATTCTCTAATTAGCCTTGTTGTTCCCTCCCTTTTGCTCCACTGCTGCTTTCCATTCATGATATGAATTCTTCTTCTTCTTTTCTTCCTCCTCCTCCTCCTTCTCTTGCTCCTCCTCCTCCTTCTTCTCCATCTTCTCCTTCTCCATCTTCTTTAGCTTCTAAAGCTTCTCTGTCTCCATCTTCTTGTTCTTCTCCTCTATCTTCTCCTTCTTGTACTCCTCCTCTTCCTCTTCCTTCTCCTCCTCTTCCTCCTCCTCCTTTTTCTGTCCAAACAACCAAAATGTAAGCTCATCCTATACATCTTTGGGTCTCTATAGTGGACTGTTTTTGGCACAGTGTGTAAGTCAGATGATCCATATGTTGTTGGTTTTACTTGTGCCATGACTTGTCAACATTTCTTCAAGGGATAGACTCTCTCTATTCTATCAGCCATACCTGATATCCTGCAGAATATCAATGCTGTCTCTAAATGGCATAGTGATAGCGGCAACTAGGTGGCACAGTGGATAGAGCACTGGCCCTGGAGTCAGGAAGACCTGAGTTCAAATCTGGCCTCAGACACATAATACTTACTAGCTGTGTGACCCTTGGCAAATCACTTAGCCTTATTGTATAGCCAAAAAAATAAATAACTAAATGACATATGATGTTCAATAACATTTTCTACCATCTAGCACCATGATCTAGTACCCTGACTACATTTGGGCTATGGCTTGGCTAGTTAGAAGTCCTATTTAACAAGCAACAGACTCTATCATTACATACATACTATACTGTGAATGATTTGTGGGCAGAAAATGAATAATACATTTTATAATTATTTTCTAACATATATATAATTCTTACTGGGGAGAGGGCCAAAGTATGTTACCAAAAAACCTTAGCTGATATCTATATGGAAGAAAAATAGGGGAAATAAATTAAGTTTGTTAATACTTCAACTATAGAGGCAAATTATTAATTAAAAACTCATGCCTTTGGGCAGCTAGGTGGCACAGTGGATAGAGCACTGGCCCTGGAGTCCGGAGGACCCGAGTTCAAATTCGGCCTTGGACACACGATATTGACTAGTTGTGTGACCCTAGGCATGTCACTGAACCTTGATTGCATCACCTCCCCACCCCCCCAAAAAAAAGCTTATGACTTAATGACAAGTGTTTGGCTGAAACCTAGTATCAAATTTGTGATGTTGAAAAATATTTTCATTAGTTTTTAATGAAGACAAATGAAAATGGACTAGATGAAAACTAGTTGAAAATGGACAACTAATTCCTATTATAATTATTATTGGTGATGCTAATAGCTCCCCTGTACTTACTATCTTGTGGTTTATCCAACACTTTACATAGTTTATCTCCATTTTTACACCAATCTTGTGAAACAGGCAGTTTATTTATGGTTATCTCCATTTCATGGCTTAAGACACAGCTAATAAATGACAGGGACTAGATTTGAACCCAGTTCTTTGAATGCCAAGTCTGATAAAGCTATCTGTTATGAAGTTTCTCATGTGTTTTCCTTTTTATAGGGCACATATGTATAATGTGTGCCCTTTTCCCCATTTCTTTTTGTGACTTCATAGATTGTGTCTATATAAGATTTGGTCTATATATGTGAAGTCTTCCCATTGGTTCTCAAGCCAGAACTTAGCTAGTTCCAATTAATGGAAAAATGATTCTTATGAATTAGTCACATTATCTGGATTGCACTACATGTTTGAATTGGACTGGGAATAAACTGCCATATTTTACATAATTATAACTTCAAATAGTGTGAATATATGGGACAACATCAGGGAATTCATTATTTAAACTAATTAACACTTATCTGTATACCCACAGTTCTGGCTTAAGAACCAATGGGAAGGGGGCAGCTGGGTGATGCAGTGGATAGAGAACTGGCCCTGAGCTTCGGAGGACTTGAGTTCAAATCTGGCCTCAGATCAAACACTTGACTCTTACTGGCTGTGTGACCCTGGGCAAGTCATTTTACCCCAACTGCCTAAAAATAAAATAAAAAAAAAAAAAGGAACCAATGAGTTGGCTAAAATCCCTGCCCTCCTCCCCCTCCCCAATTTCCCAAAATGTTCCTGTTTCTTTATGGCTTGCAATCATAAGGACTCTTCAAAGCTTCATAGTAGAGTAGAGTAAGGGAACGGTGGAAGCAGTACGTCTTCCAGAGTCACTAGGTGACCTTGTAAGTTCCAAAAGGTCATGAGGTCCTGGGAGGCCATTAAAGCTGTGGTTGCAGTGTCTACAAAAGTGGTCAATTAT
>NW_020954044.1:0-21088 GCF_900497805.2 Vombatus ursinus
CTGCCTGGGTACCTGAAGGGAAGTGAATCACAGACTGTAGAACCTGCTGCCATCACAGAACTCTGGTCCTGTAACCCACCAAGTAATGACCCCAAAGAGCTCTGGCAATATTGCTACCACAGGATTCCCGATTTATTGTATTGTCTTCCATTTGTGGGTTTATCATGGGGAACCGCTCTGGCCCTGGAAAATATTGTTTCTAATCCACCTTTTCCCTTCCCTTCCCATTGTGATTTATGTGTATTTTCTCTGTCTTCACTTCAGCTAGGTGGAATGCTGATCAGGAGAATTCCTGATTTGCAAACCTGTTGCTCATAATGAAACTAACTGAGTGGCTAGCTGATTACTGGCACTTTGTCTCTGGCCTGCTTGTTTCACCATTCTCAGGTTAGAGATTGGCTCAGTAAAGTCCTGCTAACATGCCTCAAGGGCAGGGAATGTCTTTTTCCTTTCTTGTATCCCCAATGCTTAGCACTACTACATGTAGTAGGTTTTAATAAATGCTTATTGTTTGACTGAATAGAAAAGATATCACATATTTATCAGCTGCCCATGACATCTTTATAAAAATTGAGTACGTACTATATCTCAAAGACTTCAGAAAAGCATAGAAAAGCCTAAATACTAAATACACAACTTACTGACAATAATGCAGTTAAAAATTATATTCAATAAAGGGCCTGGGAGGAAAAACCTGAAAAGTCATTGAAAACTAAATAGTTTAATTCTGAAGAATCAGTAGACCAAAGAAAAAATAAGAGAAATAAGAGAAAATTTCATCAAAGAAAATGATAATAATGAGACAGCACACAAACCTTATAGGATGCAACCAAAGTAGTTATTAGAAGAAAATTTATGTCTCTAAAAGCTTTCATCAACAAAGGAGAGAAAGAACAAATTAATTAATGTGCATGCAAAAAAAAGAACAAAACAAAACCCAACAACATTAAACAAACCCCATTCAGGCAACATAGCATAAATTCTCAAAATTATAGAAGAGATCAATAAAACTAAAAGCAAAAAGACCATTGAAGGCCAGTTAGGATTCTGTTTTTTGAGTGAAAAAAACCCCCATATTAAATAGTTAACTAATCTGATTTTAAAAAGAAAAAGAGGAAAACCAAATTATTTGTATGAAAAATGAAAAAAGAAAACCCACAACAGTTGAAGAGGAAATAAAAAAATTATGAAAACCTATTTTACCATTCAAAATTATTGAAGTGTCTCATACCTATTTGATTGGCTAATAGAAGGAAAAGGTAAATAACAAATATTGGAAGAGATGTGGGGAAAAATGAGACATTAATGCACCATTGGTGGAGTTGGTAACTGATTCAACCCTTCTGTAGATCAATTTGGAACTATGTCCAAAGAGCTATAAAACCATGCATCCCTTTGACCTAGTAATATCACTACTAGGTCTGTATCCCAAAACAGATTAAAAAAAAAAGGAAAAGGAACTGTACATGCGAAAATATTTATAGTAGCTCTTTTCTGGGGCCAAAGAATTGGAAATTGAGGGGATGCCTTCAATTGAGGAATGGCTGAACAAGTTGTGGTATGTGATTATGATGGAATACTGTTGTACTGTAAGAAGTGATAAGCAGGGTACTCTCAGAAAAACCTAGAAAAACTTGCATGGGTTGATACAAAATGAAATAAACTCTGTACAAAGTAACAGCAATATTGTAAGATGATCAGTTGTGAATGGCTTACGTATTCTCAGTAGCACAACAGCCCAGGACAACTCTGAAGGACTTATGATGAAAAAATGTTATGCATACTCAGAAGAAAAACTGATGGTGTCTGAATACAGATTGAAGCATATAGTTTTTTTTACTTTATTTTTCTTGACTTTTTTTGTCTGTGTTTTCTTTCACAACATGACTATTATGGATATGTTTTCCATGATTACACATGTATAACCTTTATCGGATTGTTTGCATTCTCAATGGGGGGCAAGGGAAGGAGGCAGGAAGGAAGATAATATGAAACTCAAAGTTTTAAAAATGAAAGTTAAAGATTGTTTTTACATATAACTGGGGAAAAATAAAATTCTAAATTAAAAAAAACAAAAAGTGATTAGAGAAACTATAGAATGTTCGGCAATGTATTATATATAAATAAAACTGGTAACTTAGAGGAAATGGATGAATAATTTTAAAATACAAAGTACCTGGATTAACATAGCCTATTGAAATAACATATCAGAAAAAATAAATTGAAAAACCTCTGAACTACCAAAGAAAAAACTCTAAGGTCAGATGGCTTTACAAGTGAATTCTATCATATAGTCAAAGAACAATTAATTACAATACTTCACAAACTGTTCGCAATAATGAGAAAACCAGATACCTTTTCAATATCTTTCTATGGCACAAATATGGTTGTGACACTTAAATCAGGGAGAGACAAATAAGAGAAAGAAAACTATAGACAAATACCCCTAAGGAACCCTGTTTCAAACATTTAAAATAAAATAGAGCAAGTAGACTAAAATGACATATCAGAAAGATTTTATACTATGACCAGATTGAATTTTTAACCTAAATCTTTTAACATAAATAGGGTTGGTTCGATGTAAGGAATACTGTAAATATAACAAATCACAATACAAATAAGAAAAATAATATGCTTATTTTAATAGAGGCTAAGAAGGCTTTTTAACAAGATCTTGCATTTGTTCCTATGAAGAACTCTAGAAAGCATAGGAATAAAAGGCTTAGTAAACACTTTCACTAAATAAACATACATTCTGAGGATATAGAATGTATAACCTTATCCTTATCCCATGGAGAGACTGAGGAAATGAGTTGGAAAAGGAAAGAAGGGCTGTCCACACATGAGGAAGCCAGAGATTATAGCATAATAATGCTTAATGAGCATTATTAAACTGAATTGAGATCATCTAGTAAAAGGCTCTCTTTTGGCAGTTGGGAAACCTGAGGCCCAGCAAGCTGAGCTGACTTACCCAATGTCATGTCACTAGTAGGCAGAAGAGGCACAGTTCAAACTCAGGCTCTCTGCCTTCAGCTCCAGTACTCCTTCTGCAGCACCATGCCACCTCTCATCCCAAGATGCCTTTGATGCCCGTCCCCCAACCTGCTCCACCTACTCTGGGCCAAGAGATTAGGCCCCAACAGAACAGTAGCACTGAGATGCTCCCTCCCCAGGGAAACAATGCCTGCCTAGAAAGGAGTCATTACAAGTGACATTCCCTGACCTCTTTCCCAGATCCCTCTTTCCTAATTCCTTGCATGCCTCACCTGCCTCCTGCTCACTACAGGCCAGATTCACATTAAGCCCCTAAACCTTTAGCACCAAGGACTCTACACTGGCAATGGGGTTCTCATGGCATTGTTGAATCTGACTTGGTAATTCTGGGGCATTTCCTCCTCTTGAGACTTCCTAAATGCTTCAAGGGAGTGCACTCATGTAAAAACCAGAGAGGTTTCCATAAAGCACCAGACTTTTCAAAAGCAGACTGTCACACAGCAGGTGCCCCAGGCCCACTGTTTTCTGCCCCAGGACCCTCCATTTCCACACAAAATAGTGATGACTATTGAGGGGTGGGACAAGGAGATTGGTATGCCCTATTTCATCTCTTGTAGATCATCCTTACCTTAGGGGAGCCATGCTCAGCTACCTCCTGCCCCCACCACAACCACCTGTGGAAAGAGAAAACTACCTCTACAACCAAGACCTGCCCTAGGGATGGAGCAGTTTCAGGAGGGAGCAGGGCAATTCCTCTAAAGGGACCCAGACATTTTGCATTTTCTAAAGTACTGTGCAAGAGTGATTCAGAGTACAAAGTCATTTGGATTGAGTAGATGTTGGCAGCATAGATAGGCAGTCAATAACCTCCAGGTTTTTAAAAGCAGTTTAGAATTTATGCAGACAACTGCAAAAGAGATGGTCAAATCCATTTTCCTGGAATGGCAAAGTTAACTCAGGAAGCAGCTGGTATGCAGCCTTAGGTCCACCAGGTGCCTTAACCTGGTGCTTGTGGGATCCAGCCGGTTAGGGCCACTGTGGGAGACATAGAGGTAGTCATGACTATTGGGGAGTCTTATAAGTCGAGTGTCCTGATGCTTCTTCCTCAGGATTACCTGTGTTAACTAAACGGAACCAGTCTCTAACCCTTGAGTGGCCAGAGCTGAACAGAACAGGCTGGAGACAGGAGAGCCAGGAGTCAAACAGAAGTTTAATTTCAACAGGAGCAGACGGCTTGCAAGGGAGGACATAAGAGCTTGGGGCCTCGCCCCTACTGGGGGGAGGGACCCGTTCAGTGTGGCCAAATCTCAATATTTATTCTGGTGGCTGTGCAGTGAGTTATAACACTGACAAACAGGGTATCAACAACGATGTAGCGAGTGTGCTTCATCGCAAGGCTTCATGACCACTACTAGTCCAAGCTCAGAGAACACTGGATGCTGCTCAAAGCAGTACAATTACAGGATTTTGCCAGAGGGCGAGGTCTGGGCTCTGGAAAACTCTGTGTTTTTTGTTAGTTCGAAAGATCTTATTGCAGTGGAATAAGGTACTGGCAACCTCACCTAGAGAAAACAGAGAAATGAGGAAGAACTGGGGAGGTGGGATGTGGAGAGCAGAATCCTTGGAGCATAAGAGAAACAGATAATAGTCCATTAAAGGAAGGGGAGAACAGGATGGGGGTGGGGGTGGGGAAGGAGCTAAGGCACTTACCTCAGGCCTTTTTTCTTCTTGAGGAATGTTGGCGTGAATGAAAAGCAAAGTTGTCAGACCCACACATTGTTACATTAAAGCACTTAGAAAGCGTCAGAGATGCTGTTGCTGTGTATAGATAAGACAGAAGCTAAAAAGTACAACCCAGTCTTCTACAACTAAAAAAAAAAAGGTTCAATCTTGCCACACCCTCAGCCCATTGCTGTGGGCCAAGAGCAAGGTGGCCAGACTGTTTCCCTGAGCCAAGTCTGCCTCCCAGCCCCAAAGCTGCTGGGTCTGCAGCACACCTCCACTCCAGAGCCCTGATTCTTCTCCCTTCTTAGTTGAACATCTTCATCTTCTACTAATGACACTGGATTTTAACCCAGAAAATTTGGATTTCAATCCTGCTTCCACCACTTAGAATCTGCATACAGTGCAGTGGAAGGAAGGCTGGATCTGGAGTCAAAGCAGAGCTCTGCCACCTATGTGTCTTTCAGCAAGTCACTTCACTTCTATGGGCCTCAGTTTCCTCATCTGTAAAATGAGGGGGTTGGACTAAGTGATCTCTGAAGTCATTTCCATCTCTAAATTTATGATCCTATGATATTATGATATTGGGCCAATCATATTATCCTTTTGACTTTCAGTTACTTCATCTGTAAAATGGGGATAATAATGTTTATACTACTTAACTCATAGGGTTATTATGAGCATTAAATTATATTCTTATCTTCTTTCCCCTCACTACTGACCTAACAGTCTTCCTGAGAGTCCCATATTAGCCCTAGATACCCCTCCCTCCCCTTTCTGAGAAGCACTGTCTTGAACGCCTGGTTGTACAGGCTTTGCCATGTAATGTCTCCACTTTTCCCCATCTCCAATGTTGTCCTGGCTGTGCTACAGAGCTGACCAAGAGAGCTGAGTTTCTGCCCTCCTTGCAGTTCTGCTGAGCTCCCACAAGCCTCCTTTTCTTCAGCCTCCAGTCCACCTTGCAGTTCCAACTCCGACAAGGTATATCTGTGTCCCACCATACACTGGGACAACCAGTGAGAGAGAGCCACCTATACTCACTTGGTTTCTCTAGGAGATCCTTTTCTTTTTCCCTGTTTTTAGGGCTGCCCTAGAGAATGATGACAGCCAGGCACGTAACAGTTTAGTGAGATAATGGGACAGTCATGATCCTCAGGACCAAGGACAGGGGAAAGGGTTTTATTAAAGGAGAAACAGGACCCTGCACCCAAAAAAAAGCTGCCACACGGCACTCGAGGAGATACTTTCTGAGACAGTGGAAAGTAGAGAAATACAAAGATTTTGGGATTTCTGTACTCCAGATCTTAGGCCAGGAGAGGTGGTGGACAGGTGGGGAAGCATCAATCGTCATCTCACGTGGAGAGATGTCTGTGACCTAGACCCAAAAGTGGCTGAGTCACTACCACCTCCCACCCCTCCCCCATCCCACTGCCAGGAGAGACTAAGGCTCCCACCTTCCCTGTGAGTTTGGCTCCAAATCAGTGAAGCCCCTCCATCTAGCACTGAGGTTATTCAGGGAAATCTGGTTGGAAGCATGGGGAGAAAGAGAAAGGGAGCCAAGTGTGATGAGAAGAGGCCAGATTAGAAAGTGAAGGACTAGTGTAGTTCTGCCTCTTCTCCTTTCTATTTGTGTGACCCCAGACAAGCTGCTTAACCTTCTAGGCTCCCATTGCCTCATCTGTAAAGTCAGGAGACTTTGTGAGATGACCTAGAAGATCCCTTCCTGCTCTAAATCTCTGATTCTATGAAATTTCAAGCATTGCTTTCCCATTTCCACCACCTGGCATACATTCTGTCCCTGATTAAGGGCACCATTAAAGAATCCAGTTGGGATAATCCCAGCCCAAGGAAAAGGAAGTGGTCCTATTAAATCAAGAGGCTTGTCCAAAGAGGCAAGAATGCTGATAGCTAAGTGGAATAGCTTGGGGGTGTGTCTCAGAAGTCACTCAGTCTAGATCTTGGTATCTCTTAGTGACTATCTTTAAAACTGTCTTTCTGGTTTTTACTAATCCTCTTATTCTATCTTTGTTTCTCCATCAAGTTGGTTTTTCATGTGAGAAACAGTGATATTTTTTATTTATTAGGTTTACAAAGCATTGTCCCCAAGCTCCTGACTCCAGAATCAGTGGAGCAAAAGAACTCAGGTGGTTTAAAGAATTAAAGAATTCTTTATTAAAGAATCTCAGATGTATAGGTATGTGTATGGCTGGGGATTCTCCAGGCCAGGAAAAAAATGGTACTGATCCAGGGTCTGGGGAAGGATAGGGTTGGGATCTTGGCCAAAAAGAGAGCCCATTACATAAGAAACCAAGGGGACACCACATACCTGATTCATTGTGTCACTTGCAATAACACAGGGTGGCAGTAGCAGCAGCAATTACAGCAATCGCAACCACCAGGACGAACACTATTATAACCACCATCCAAGTGCTCAGCTTCTCTACTGACCCTGGGAGAGAGAGATCTGAAGATAAATACTACTTCTTCCCTACCTCTACCCTCTCCTTCCCCTTCACTAAATCAACCTTGCCCCAACTTCCCCTTTTCTCCTCCCTTGTCTTCAGCAGCCAAGCACCCTCCTAGTCTCAGCCTCTTGGTTTTCCTGGCTTCTTTTAAGTCTCAGCTCCAATCCCACCTTTTGCAAGAAAGAAGCCTTTCCCACTCTCCCTTAATTCTTCTACCTTTCCTCCAACATGAGCTCCAATTAATCCTGTATATATATGTATGGATTATACAGAGTTGCTTGGATGCTATCTAGCCCATTAGACTGTAAGCTCCTTAAAGTCACAGACTTTTTTTTCTTTGTATCCACAGAGCTTAACATAGCACAGGACCTGACACTTAATAAACACTTGTATATTTTATATTGAAATGATCCATGCTCCTTCTCTATACTGACAGAGGCCTTCCCTCATAACCTGGTAGAGGAGCCAAAAGAATCAGAAGAAAAGAACACTCCTCAGGCCCCTCTTACAAGACGAGGCCATTGCACAGGCTTACATATTCTCTACCTGGATACAGAACTATACTGAAGGAGATGGCCTAGGAGATGATAGAGGATGGATTATGGGGTTCTAGGAGTTTTTTATAAGCTATGTATCTGGTTGATCACCTCCTACTTAGGGGTTTCTATTGATAATCTGGGGTCAGCTCAAGAGTCATTGAAAAGCTATCCTCTTAAGGCTTATCATTAAGGAGCTGTGGTTGCTAAAGAAGGTGAACATGCAGAAACTGGACGTGTGGCTGGGACTTCTAGAATCCCAACACATCTGACGTGATCGCCACATAGTGGTTCTGCCATGAATCTCCTTGGCTCTTTGCCTTGATTGGAATTACTGAGAGAGGTGGCATGGCATAGCGCATAGAGTGCTGGGCTTGGAATGAGGAAGACTCCCATTCAGGTCCTGCTGCTGTGTTATCTTGGAGATGTCACAGCTCTCTGAGCCTCAATTTGTTACCTCTAAAATGCGAATAATAGTAATAATATTGCCTGTGGGTTGGTTTTATTCTTTGTGGAGATCCAATGAAATATGTATGAAAAATACTTCATAAACCAACAAATGTGACCTAAATGTCCACTATTCCTATCTCTTTCTAGCATTTCCTTGTCCACTCCATAAGAAGCACATAATCTTGATCCTAGGCGGCTAGTCTTTCCCTCAAATGCCTTGGCCAAGTCTCCTTACCTTGGATAGTGATGACCACAGGTGCAGATAGATAGGTAGTATTCCCAATGTTCCCTTTACAGAAGTAGGAACCACTGTGAGTATGGTTTACTGGAGAGACAATATAGTCAAAAATCTCATTGTGAAACTTTAAGGCATTGTCATTATGGTAGTATGTGACTTTGCGCAGTGTGTTGTTCTTCCAACTGTGGCACCTCAGGATCATAGTGTCACCTTCCATGTATTTCAATCTCTCCACTTGGAGTAGCAGCCAATCTGAAAGGCAAAGACAAAGGTCATTGGCTCAGGACATTTCAGCTTGTCCTAGAGCCTTGGGCCATCTAAGACTTCCTGCCATCTATAAAGTCAACAAAAAACAGATCCAGACTCTGAATAGTGATTCCAATCACTGAACCTGGCCTGAGGACATGCATAATGCCACTTGCTAGAATGTGCCTACATATTGTGGTTGTTGTTGTTGTTTGTCCTTTGTATTCAAAGAGGACCAATGACATCATAGGGTGATGGCATGACTCATGGCTGAGTTGGATTTAAGACAGGTAGAGTTGGAGAAAGTCATCAGATTCACTCTCTTCCAGAGTCATGAAAGTCCAGTGGCAAGACAAAAATTAGGATGAAGTGGATGACCCTAGCATCTTAGACGTCTGACCAAGCTCTAAGCATTCCATAATACCTACTTCAGCCATCTTCATGTCTGTTGGAACAAGATGTCCATATCCACCCATTCCACTGGCAGAAGTCTTCACATACTTGGGGTAGACACTCCACTAACTTGCCAAAGTGTTTGTGACTGGTTGGTTACCCTCAACCTTGTTTGACACGTCTGCCAAGATAGGGGACCACTACACATGCTACCTTCTTAGAACCACAAGAGAGAGTTGAATGTCAGATGGACACCAGAGGGACATGAGCATCCCAGAAAAGGGCTTGACAAACCCTCACACCAGAGGTACTAGTCCTTTCTGAATACTCATATATCCCATCTGCCTACATATAATCCAAAGGACTCACCACATATCAGAACCCAAGAAGTGGAGAAAGAAATGTGGAGAATGTGTAGTTAAGATAAACACTGGGACATCTTCAGGGGATTTAAAGAACTAGGCAGGGGCTTAAAACATTTTAGAGAATATGAGGTCATTTTTAATCCGGAGTCATAATTCTCATCCAGCAGGGGATGCTATTATAGCATGGTGAACTGACCATGGGACTCTATTCCTCACCCAACTTCTATGGCTCTCCTTTGCCTGTAGGAAAAAATGCAAATTCCTCTGTTATCTGTGAAAGGCATTTACAACCTAGTGAGCCTCTCTGAACATGACTCTCCCCTCCCTTGGATTTGGCCACCCAGTCAAAGTGACCTTCTCTCTGCTCCTCTCATGCTACCTTCAGTTCCCAACTCCAGGCTTGTACACTGTCCATCTCTACACCCCATTTCCACTCCCTATGCCTGGAATGTACCCTCTCCTTACCTCTCCCTCATAAAGTTCCTCTCTTCTTACAAGAAGCAGCTTAGGCAATACCTTCTGCATCACACCTTTCTTGGGCCTCTCAACTGGTAGTAGTCTTCCTTTCAAAATACCTTGTATATATTTGTAGCTATTAATTTTATATTTATGTTGTATATATAGACAATATAATATATGTTGTATGTATGTATATACACACACTTATAACATATACTTGTTATCTCACAATTAGTATGTAAGCTCTTTGTGACCAGGGATTATTGTATTCTCTATATTTATACTTCCAGTGCTCAGTACATAGTAGGCCTTTGATCAATAGTTATTGATTGATTAAATGTAGTTCTCTAATCTCCTGGGCATTTGGGAGGGAGCTCTGGAAATTTCCTGGCAGAAAGGAGTAGTGAAAATAGACAGAGTCAGTGAGAGAAACTTAGAACAAGACAAGCTAAAATCATATCTCAGTAAGGGCAATAACGAAAAGGAGAATTAAAGTAACTTGATTTCTCAGGAACTCTACCACCCATCCCCCTTGACATTAGTTCTGCCAATAAACAGGGTATGTCCCTTTCCAGGCTGTACTGTAAGCAGATTTCAACTCTTCCCCTCCCATTCCACCTTACCCCAGGCTCAGTCTCCTTCATTTACCAAGATAGACCTGTAGTTTCACAGAGTTGCTGAGAGCAGTGTGTTCTGTCCCACATTGGTATTCCCCCCTGTTCTCCATATGGACAGCTGGGATTGTATAGGAGTCCTGGTGGATGGAGAGAGGTGATCCATTGTGGAGCCATTTGAATGAATGGTTTCCAGGGGTCTGGAACACTTCACAAGTGAGAGTCACACTGTCCTCTTCCAGAACATTGATCCACGGGGGTTGCAGGGTCAGTACTGCCCTTGGGGGACCTGGTGGGTAGAGAGGAGAGAATGAGGAAGAGGAGTCTCCAAGAAGGCATCAAATCCCAGACCTGAGGGGAGGACACCACTGACAGGCACAGAAAATAGAATCGAGCCCACACAGTGTGTGTTTAGGGGGCTGTGGAGTAGACAAAAAGTCAGAGCTGGTCAACTGCTGGTGGCAGTTTTCTCACACATGGATGCCATAGTGAGTCATGAGGCCATAGGGCCTTTTCCAGAAGGATGGACAGCTCCCTAAGGATCCCCCAGGTCCCATCTGATTGGTAAAAAAACAAACAAACAAACAAACAAACAAGGACAAAATCCCAAGAGCTATCATCTTCTCAAAAAGAACCCGTGTCAGGGAAAGTAAGACTGAATGATCTGTAATTTCAATCTTCAAGATCTAGAAAAAACCCTGGAAATCTCTGGGGTCAGATTGTTGTGTAGGAAGGAGAGTGATCCATTACTGAGAAAATATTCTTCCTGCAGGAAGAGGGAGGGGTCACATTTGCCTCCATGCCAAGGTCAGGCATCCCAGCCCCTACTAGCTGCTAGCCTCATCAAAGGATCTGAATCTCTGCCCCCAATACTTCCTCCTCCAACCCACTCAGCTGGCATTCTTACACAGACCCAAGATCTAGGCATAACAGACACACAGACACATGTACAATGTACAATACATATACTCGAGCTGGTGTAGCATCCACAGACTGTGAGTTCTTTGAAAGAAGGGATTATTTTTGCCTTTCTTTGTATCCCTAACAATCATTGGTTCCTGATACATCACAGACACTTAATAAATGCTTGTTGATTTGCTTTGACTTGACCCACACAGCACATACACAGATATTTAGAGATCACTTGGGGCAGGAGAAAGAATGCTGGCTTTGGATTCAAGGCTCTTGGGTTCAAATTCTGGTTTAGTCTCTTACTAGTTGTGTGACCTTGGGCTACTCAGTTGACCTTTCTTGGACTCAGTTTCCTCACTTGCAAAATGAGGAAGTTGCTCTAGATGACCCCACTCTGATCCATGAAGCATCAACTATGTTGACCACCTCAGAGCAACCACAGAGGCATAGAATTCAGATGTGCCATGTGAAGTGGGGATGGGAAACAAGCATTTATTAAGCACCTACTGTGTGTCCAGTACTGTGCTAAGCATTTTACACAGATTCTCTCATTTGATCCTAACTCATAAGATTTAGAGCTGAAAGGGACTATAGAGATTATCTAGTGAGTCCAACTTCTTCATTTTACAGATGAGAAAACTGAGGCTTGGAGCAGTTAAATAACAAGGTCAAATGGGTAGTAAATAGCAGGCTTTTCTTTCCATAGTACAGGTAGTAAAACACACACACAAGCCCAGGGATTCAGAAGAAATGGGGATATACACAGAAGAACTGCTCAAACCCAGAAGGGCAGCTAGGTGGGGCAGCAGATGGAGTGCCAAGCATGAAGTCAGGAAGACCTGAGTTGAAATCCAGCCTCAGAGACTTACTAGCTGGGTGACCCTGGGCAAGCCCCTTAACCCTGTTTGCCTCAGTTCCCTCATCTGTAAAATGAGCTAGAGAAGGAAATGGCAAACCACTTCCATATCTTTGCCAAGAAAATCCCAAATGCTGTTGTGAAGAGTCAGACAGGATAAACAATAATAATTTACTTAATCACAGAGCAACATGGCGACACACCTGAGCAGACTAGCCCTTATTGGAGCCCTTATATGCTTCCTGTGACTTGGTGACTGAAAACTGAGTTTCCTGGGCAGCTAGGTGGCACACTGGATACAACAATGGTCCTGGAATCAGGAAGATCTGAGTTCAAACCCAGGCTCAGACACTTCCTAGCTGTGTGACCTTCAGTGAGTCACTTAACCCTTATTTGCCTCAGTTCCCCATCTATCAAATGGGGACACACTAGAGGAGAGTGAAATATGACTGAACCACCTAAAAACAACAGGCTCCTGAGGAAGAGGGTTGAGTCTTTAGCAGCAGAAAAGCATGAGTGGAAGGTACTGGGAGAAGAGAGTTATCTCAGTGACAGCTGCTTCCTCACTGGCCCTAAAGTCTCACTCTCCCCTTAATCAGGGGGGTTCAAGGCTCCAGTCAGGATAGCAGCTGCTGCCCTGGGTGTACTGATATGTCCTATACTGCACTGATATGGATGTTCAGGAAGGGTGGGGAGGAAAGTGGTGATTATAAAATAAAAAAGACTCCAGAACTGAATGCAGAACTTACCATTACTCCTGATGACTGGAGCTGCAAGAGATCAGAAAGCAAGGATTAGACCAGGACAGGGATCCCAGGGGCCAGGTAGTTACAGCATGGAACTCCCATGAACCAGACTAGGGACCCAGAGAAGCCTGTTGTGCAGTGTTTCCCCAGGCTTCCTCACAGCTGCCTGGAATCAGAGTGATTGCAGGGGCACTGGAAGGCCCCTCCCCTCAACAAAATAGGAAAACAATCTACTGCCTGCTCAGTGACATCTGAAATGCCACCATTAGAGACCTTCCTGGGGCTTAATGTTTTGTTCCTTTCTGAAATGCAAACATCTTTCCACCTCAGCATGAATGAGTTTATTGAATTAAGTCCTTTCTTGAGAGTAGGATTAATCTAAGAGTGCTCATGAACAGGGAGAAGAATGAAGAAAGGAGAGTCTCTAGGGGACTGGCCATATCTGGCTATGCTTTTCCTTCTTTTTTTGTTTGTATTTTTTATTTGTTATTTATTTATTTTTGACATTCTTTCTTTTTTTAAAGGTAGAATTCCCAATTCTCTCCCTCCTTTCCACCTCTCTGCTACCCCTTGAGAAGGCAAGAAATGTGATATCACTTATACATGTGAAATCATGCAAAACCTATTTCCCTATTACTGGCTATGCTTCTTAAGACTTCTGACAGGGCATGGGGGCTGCATGTCTGGCTTAGGACTTGTGAGCAGTCACTATTTAACCAGGTGGTACAGTGGTTAGAGCACAGGGCCTAGGCCAGAAGACCTGAGTTCAGAACTAGACCTCAGACACTTTCTAGCTGTGTGATCCTGGGCAAGTCTCTTAACACAATCTGCCTCAGTTTCTTCATCTGTAAGATGGGGACAATAACGGCACCTACATCACAGGGTTGTTGTGAAGATCAAATGAGATGGTACCCTTTCGAACCTTAAAGTGCCATTTAATGGTAGCTCTTATTATTTGGGCATAGGTAGAATTGGATCCTTGCCTGAAGAGGGGAACAAGGCCAGGGACAGTTAGTCATTCAGAGATTGTACAGAGGGAATGTGGAGGAAAATCAGAAGTTTCCCCCCATGTAGACAGAAAGACAGATCAGGGTGCTATGAGAAATCCATCTCCCCAGTGAGGGAGTGAAAATGGAAGAACTGCAGATATGCAAGTGTTCTGAACAGAGGAATTGCTCTGAAAGTCAGGAGACAGGGCCGTGTGATCTCAAGAAAGAAAGTCCCTTCATTTACCAAGTGTTTATGGACCATGGGTTCTGCCATTTACTAACTGAGTGATCTTGGATGAGACATTGGGCCCTCCCTAGCCAACTATAAAGTAGGATGACTAGACAGTGCCTCCCTTCCTTATGGGCTCTATACTTCCATTCTACCCTCACACTCCCTCATTTTCACAACCAAGCACTGCTCATTATCAGGTCTAGGAATTTCCCTGCTTCAGGCTTGTTACTGAACTATGTCCAAGGATAGAGGAGTCCCCAGGTCATGGAGGTGAATCAAAAGGTGACTGAACTTGATAGAGCTATGGATCACCCAGGAATCTCTCTGGAGACCAGTATGAACTGCATGACATTTAGGGGAGTGGAGAGGAGAGTCTGCCATGACCAATGTGGGCAATCCTGGAGCCTCTAGAACACACATTGGCTTTGGTGGGGTAGGAGATCCACACTCAGTATATTTCATCTAAACTTAAAATTTGATCTGGAGATGACTCCCACCAAAAAGAGGAAAGAAGAGGAATTTGCAGCAAAATCAGAGGCATGGTGTGGCTTTGGAGTCAGGGGACCTGAGGTCAAATGATGGCTCTGCTACCTTTGTGACCTTGGGCAAATCATTTACCTTCTTTGGCCTTGGTTTTTCTTTTTCATCTTAAAAATGGGGAAAGAAGGGGAGCCATCCAAGTGAGCACCAAGGTTTTTTCCAACACTAAATCTTTGATCCACGGCCACAGCTTAGAGCTTAAAAGTACATAACATTTATTGGCGACAGCCGGCATACTCATCCACCTCACCACCATCCTCCATTCCAGACAGTGTCTACATATTTGAAGGAAATAAACACAATTCTCTTAATTATTCAAGCCTCACAATCTGCTTTCCTGAATTACTGAAATTGGGGTTCTGCCTATTTCCTGGTTCCCAGGATAAACACTTCCCTTCCCTCAACAAGGAAAGGCAGCTTTAGACACAGGAGATGGAGCAAAGTACAGCAAACATTTCATGATTTGAGCCACAGAGGTAGAAACATCCTCAACCACATCTTGAGTGAAGCAAGTTGGTTCCACTGTGGTTATTAAAATAGAAACACCCTGGAGGTGTCTGTCTAACACTGAGTTGCTATCAGCCATTTATAGCATAGAGAGGGTCAGGTTCTCAAAGTGTAGGCCACAATAGGAGGGAGAAAGAAAAACTATCAGGGTGCCTGGTTGAGAGAGGACACCCAAACAAGAGATTCACTTGGCCTAGGGCAAGCTGTAAGATTCAGAATTACTGGCCTGGGACTGACCAGCAACTCTTAACATCTCTACTTTGTCCTGATTCTAAGGAACTGGTTATGTTGAGCCCCTTCCCCACCCACCTTCCACTTCTTTCCATCTTCTCCACTGGTGATTTCCTCCCAAGTTAGTCCCCCAAACAATGTCTGAGCTAGAATTTGCCCTTTGTCTTTGCACTCCCATTTTCTGCTCCATTAAGCTGAGACTTACCTAAACACAACAGTGTTACCCACAGCAGTACAGAGCAGGTGGTGGTAACACCGTCAGGCACCCACAGTCCCCTCATGGCAGGCAGGGGATGCCAGGAGTGGCCTCCAAGCAGGCGCGATATTCAGAAACCAGCAGTGCACACCTGTGCCACCAACCCTAGCCCAGTCCACTCCAGAGGACATAAAACTCTTCTAAAAGAAGGAGTGAGCATTGCCCTTCCACCTCAGAATCTCCTCCCCTCCTGCCTCTTTCATTGGCCCTCATCCCACTGAACTCCTCCTTCTTCCTTCTTACTTCCCCTTTGAGCCAATGGCCAAGTATCTACATAGCTGGATCCAATTGATTACACAACTCTAAATTCAGAGCAAAGAAACTACTCCACCCTGGCCTCAGTGGAACCCAAGGTGTAAGTTGCACTGGAAGTAGAAGTGTGTGTGTGTGTGTGTGTGTGTGTGTGTGTGTGTGTGTGTACAGATGATGTATATGTGTATGTGAATATATATATTATATATGGAAAGAGAATATTTATATGTATGTACATATGTATGTATTTGGGATCATAATTTCCCTCTCCTCCTCTACAAGTTGTTGTGAGGATGAATTGTGATAATATATTTAAAGTTATTTTTCAGCCCCAAAACTCTATGTAAATATCAGCTGTTGGTTATTCAAAGCAGCCAAACCCAGCCTGCAGTCCTAATTTGGAGAGAGAGTGAGAACAATGGAGATGTATGCTTTCCTAGAATCCTCTGATGCACCATAATTATAACACATTTACAAGTCCCTTTTCTTATAACTGCCTTGTGACATGTGGTGCGTTTGGTGGGTGAAGAAGCAGGAGCTCAGATAAGCTGAATGATTTGACCATGGCCAGAGTACTATGAAGTATCAGAACCCAAGTTTTCTCATTCTCTCTGTCCATCACACCGTTTTATCTGAGGTCTTGGTGCTAGAAATAGTGACCTGAGATTGCCCATAATTACAGGTTATCCATAATAATGGAACAAATTATTCCAGGGAAAGTCAGGAGGTGGATGAGATGGGAAGCCCTTTAGAATGGATGGATGGGGTGGTGCTTGCTTTCAGTAGTCTATACTAGGGAGGCTGAGATTGGAGATCCATTTTGAGTTCTGAGTTACAGTAGTGTTGAAGTCAAGTGTGTGTCTGTACTGTTTCCCTGGGAATGCAGGGTCAACAGGCTGCTTAAGGAGGGATGCACCAGCACAGGTGAGAAAAACAGAGAAAGTTGAAGCTCCCAGGCTGTTCATTATTGGGATTGGGTCTTTGTACTTCCAGTATGGATGAGATAGGACCTCGAAAAAAATTCCAAAAACAAATAAGAAAGCAAACACAAAAGAGATATAATTCTGAGGAGGAGGAAAAGGTGTGACTTGTCTGAAGGAAAGAAAACACAGATGTACAGACAACTCATCAACCAAGTTAGACTTTTAAAAGATGCATTCAGAAGTTGGAGGCAAGACTGACAACCTAGGGACCATCAATCTGTTGGTCAGTATGCCAGGCATTGTATTAGGTGATGGGGATACAGAGACAGAGCACACAAAAGCATGCCATAGTCCTATATAAATGGTATGAAGACTACTGATGCTCAGAATAAGCTGAGGCTGGCATGGAAAGTTAAGGACAACAAAAAGGGAATATTCAGGGATCTCTTGTGTTTTTTAAGTATATTAGGGGAGATAGAGAGATGGCGTGGTGTGGTGTGATGTGTGTATTGTAACAGCGTTAAACTCACATAGAAACAGGGGCACACTAAATCATACATAAAGATCCCTGCTGGCCACATAATGACTTAGTTTTCAAATGCAACATTATCCATGTTTTATTGTATTTTTATTTTTTTCTAAATTTCCCCAATCACATTTTAATCTGATTTGGGTTACCCTCAGGAGTGTTGTGGATTGCAGGTGGCCTGCAGACCTTGTGTCTAACCTCTCTGGTGTAGAGGTTGGAGAAGTGGCTTCTAAGCTAGAAAGACCTAGGTTCAAGTCTTGTCTCTGACATGGAATGGTTGTGATCCTGAGCAAGTTACTTAAACTCTCAATTTCTAGATCAACCTCCTAAGACTCTGAATTGCAAAGAAAGTGCTAACCTGTCTTAGTAGAAGGAGTTTCTTCTTTTTGGGTTTCCTTATTAGTGAACTCACAAATTTAGCACTTATTTCCACAAAAAAAAAAGAGGAATGAAGTTGGAGTAGCAAGTACAGAGAGCTCCCACTCTCCACTCCCAACTCAAACTCCTCCAAACAGAACTAGAAATGATGCCAGACTGAATCCTGCTCAGGAAATGGAAGAAAAATCAGTCAGTCATTTGTTCAACCTAGACAGACTGGTCTGTTGACATGGGAAATGCAGTCAGGCCAGGAATCTAGCAGTCCAGAGCCCAGGGATTGCACCCAAAGGAACTAATTCAACTAGAATCCCTAGAAGTGATGAAAGAAGAGGTTTTTTTTTAAAGCATTTACTAATGTTTTTTGTAAATAAAATGAGATCACTGGAGGAAAAAATGGAAAAAAATGAGACTTTTATAAAAGAAGGAGTTAGAAAGGACTTATCAGTTTAATACAAGAGGTACAAAAGCTTGCTAAAGCACCACATTCCCTGAAAATCATAATGGAATAAATAGAAGTCATGAAGCAACAATAAATATTAAACAAAGTCAAAAGATTAAAAAAGAAGAAAATATAAGGTATTTCATAGGAAAAAAAACTGACCTTGAAAACATACAACGGAGAAAAATTTTAAGAATCATTTGACTACCTAAACATCACGACCAAAAAAAAAATAGCCAAGTAATCATAATCGAAAAAATTTTAAAAATGAAACTGCCAAGATGTCTTGGAACCATAGGATGAAGTGGAAATAGAAAGAATCCACTGGCTACTTCCTAAAGGAAATCTCAAAATGAAAAGTCTCAGGAATATTATAGCCAAAATCTAGAGTGTCCAGATCAAAAAACAAATACGGAAAGCAGTCAGAAAGAAAGAAGTAAAGTGCCAAGGAATCACAGAATCACACACAATTTATAAGGTATTATCATAAATGAGCAGAGAGCTTAGAATACAATACTCTAAAAGGCAAAGGATATGGGTCTTTGACCAAGAATAACTTACTCAGCTGTAGAAGGCCAGCTCTGATCAGTGCAGCAAAGGGTTAAAGAATTCAGGTTGGAATTTAACTCCTGCCTGTTCTTACCTTCAAGGGCTCACTTTATCAGGATGTTGGCTCACCATTCTCCTATTCATTAAGGGGCTCCTGGAACTGCCCGACCGTGACACAGTAACAGTCTGGCATGAGGGATAACAGGTAGCAAACTAGGGAGGACTAGTCACATACTTTGAGATAAGAATCTGAGACAGCCCTGAGAATGATTGTCAAGGCCTGTTAATTGACTGTTAATCTCTATCTTATAACCATTTGTTTAAAATGATGTAATCCTTTTTTCTTGACACTTTTATTGCATGCTCCTGTGATGTATGTCCTGAAAGCATTTTTGTACCGAGCTCTGAACCTTGAAGGTTATCAGTAACAGTTACAGAATATGCATAGTTTTCCCACACAAGGGATCCTTTGTAGCTCCAAACTTTTTCCTATATATGCTGTGACCCTCAGAAGAATAAATGGTTCAGTCTTGGCTGACCCGCCTGGCCCACGTTTCTTCAGTTCACGCCCTCCTGTCACGTGTGACTTTTAGTTGCTGGCAACAAGTGGCGCCCAACGTGGGGTGTGAACGCCTAGACAGACCTGAAAGCAACGGTTCGAGGGGAGCGGCTCTCTTGGGACTCCGGAGAAAATAAAAAAGACAAAGAAACACCTTGGCAGCTGGATGCTGTGGAAACAAGGTAAGAGAGCGAAAGGCACAAAATACATACCTTTAGCAGTTTTAGGGCTAAAGGGGCACCAGGCTAAGTGGGATCGTCGGAAAAATAAACAAAGGGGCTCGGTATTTAGAGGAGAAGAAAACAGTATTGCCTTGGACTGGCCACGCGCACATACTTTCGTAAGAGGCGCACTTAAAGTCGAAAGTATGGGTCAAACACAAAGCGGGAACAAAGATAGAGAATATTATTTGAGACTTTTACAGAAAATAGTGAAAGAAAGGGGTTTACTTATCACAAGTAGTCAGTTACAGGAATTTCTAGACTGAGTTGAAACATGCTGCCCGTGGTTTCCACGAAAGGGAACCATAGACTTAGAAAAGTGGGAGACGGTGGGCAGACAAATGAGTGAATATTACAAGGAAGTTGGTCCAGGTGCATTTTCCATATGGAGTGTGTCGAAAATATGTCTCACTCCTCCAGAAAAATACCTTTAGCAACAAAAATCCTGAAAAAAGATGCAGGGGCAGGGACTGAAGGAGAAGAGATGAGTCAGGTATTTAATGAGCAACAAAAAATTAGTGAAAATAATGAGGGTGAATTAAAATACACACAACCTACAGCCCCTTAAGACCCCCACCCTCTTATAGATGTCCTTCCTATAGAGAAGAAGATAGTCAGAAACATCAGGACGAATTGCCAAAGGGGACAGAAGTTCAGTGCAGAGGACTATTAGAGAAGGCAATAAAAAAGGCTGAGGATAGAGCAGAACATGTACCTCTTGATTTAAAACTTTCTATCCCAAAGGGAATGATGTTTCCAATTTATGAGGAAGCCTTTCCTGGCAATCCTGAGGTCTTATTAAGAGAACATAGAAATTTTGACTTTAAAGTTTTAAAGGAATTAAGACAAGCTTCTGCCAGTTAACGGTCTTAATAGTCTGTATGTTCAGACCTTACTAGATTCAATAATTGATACAGCTTTAGCCCCACATGACTGGTACTCTTTGGCAAACACGTGCCTTGATCCAGGGGATTATTTAATAGGGAAATCAGAATACTTTGAGCAATGTCAAGAGCAAGCCAAGAATAATACAAGGACAGGGATTCCTGTTTCTGTGGAACAATTAACAGGTACTGGGATGTTTACAGAATTACAAGAGCAATTACAGCTCCCGCTTATAGCCTATGAACAAATAACAAAGGCTGCGCGAGCAGCTTGGCTGAAAGTGCCTGGGAAACAGGATAGGGGAACCTCCTTCACTAAAATAAAACAGGGCACTCAAGAAACCTTTACAGATTTCTTAGCTTGCCTGACACAGCCCTTTCCACCTCCACCTCCACCAGACCCTTTTCCTGATAATGTGTTTAAAAAGGCCTCTGCTCCAGGTCAGAGAGCCATCCTTAGAGCATTAAAATCTGAAGAAACAGTACCATCTGAGTTTCTTCAAGCTCTTCCTGTCTTGAAATCCCTGATACAGGAAATCCTGCTAATATTATAAGACAACATGAAACCTTAAATTTCAAAATACTAAAAGAACTTAAACAGGC